>NW_025135101.1:0-1179 GCF_004010195.1 Chiloscyllium plagiosum
TGTCCCAGAGGTGTTCCCTGAAATGTTCTGCAAATAGGCGGCCTGTCTCCCGAATGTAGAGGACACCACATCGGGTGCAACGGATGCAGTAAATGATCTGTGTGGAGGTGCAGGTGAATTTGCGACGGATATAGAAGGATCCATTGGGGCCTTGGAGGAAGGTGAGGAGGGGAGGTGTGGGAGCAAGTTTTGCACTTCTTGCGGTTGCAGGGGAAGGCGCCGGGAGTGGAGGTTCGGTTGGTGGGGGGTGTGGACCTGACGAGGGAGGCGCCGGAAGTGGAGGTTGGGTTGGTGGGGGGTGTGGACTTGACGAGGGAGTCGCAGAGGGAGTGGTCTCTTCCACCTCCTCCATGATTTTCGCTTCACCGGCCCCCAACGCCTTATCTTCACAATGGACATCTCGTCCCTATACACTTCCATCCTCCATCACGAAGGCCTCCAAGCCCTCCACTTCTTTCTCTCCCACCGACCCAACCTGTACCCTTCCACTGACAGTCTCCTTTGACTGACTGAACTGGTCCTCACTCTTAACAACTTCTCCTTCCAATCCTCCCACTTCCTCCAAACCAAAGGAGTAGCCATGGGAACCTGCATGGGCCCCAACTATGCCTGCCTCTTCGTCGGATATGTGGAACAGTCCATCTTCCGCATCTACACTGGCACCACCCCCCACCTTTTCCTCCGCTACATCGATGACTGTATCGGTGCTGCCTCATGCTCCCACGAGGAGGTTGAACAGTTCATCCACTTTGCTAACACCTTCCACCCCGACCTCAAATTTACCTGGATCATCTCAGGCTCCTCCTTCCCCTTCTTAGACCTCTCCACTTCTATCTCGGGCAACCGACTCAACACAGACATTTACTACAAACCGACGACTCCAACAGCTACCTAGATTACACCTCCGCCCACCCTGCCCCCTGTAAAAACGCCATCCCATATTCCCAATTCCTCCGCCTCCTCCGCATCTACTCCCAGGAGACCAATTCCACTACCGAACAACTCAAATGGCCTCCTTCTTCAAAGACTGCAATTTCCCCTCCGACGTGGTCGACGACGGTCTCCACCGCATCTCCTCCACTTCCTGCACCTCTGCCCTTGAATCCCGCCCCTCCAATTGCCACCAGGACAGAAACTCACTGATCCTCACCTTCCACTCCACCAACCTCCGGATACATC
>NW_025135102.1:0-1179 GCF_004010195.1 Chiloscyllium plagiosum
TCACTGGCTTATTCCATCTCCTGTTTGAACCTTCGGTTATAAAATGCAGTCTTAATGAAGTTAATAATCTGCCGCTGACGCTCCCAGCTTCAAACCTGCCGAAGCAAATCTGTTTCGAACTCACACCAAACTCCCATCCATCTGTCATTCATGTGCACGCGGATATATATTGCTATTTTTATGACAATGCCTTTATTTGAACATTTTCAAACATTTTACCTCATCTGTTCATGAAAACTCTCTCGTTCTCCCTCTGGCGATTATCCAAAAGCCTGCCATTTTTTCGTATTTAAAATAGTTTCCTCCATGTGCGTTCCTTCTCAATGAGTTTCGCATTCAGCCACGCCTATTGCACGCACACACGCATTCTCTCTCTCACACTCTGATAAACACACACACACACACACGCACGCAAAGAGAGCCAACCTTCCCATTGGAAACAGTAATGCGATGGGAGTATATTTATCATATGATCGTAAAGTTTGCAATGCTCTCTATGCTGGGTAGATAGTGCAGTTTACTGAGCAACACACTAGCATGGTCTGCAGAACTCTCCATGCTGGGCTGTCATCTTGTCCCAGTATATGTTGTTTGTGGTGTTCTATTAAGCAGATTCAGAATTTGATGTAACACACATTTCAGATGAACTGACAATGCCTTTATTCAATGTTCTCATTGTTATCATTTTACTCACGAAGATCTCACTTCTCCAGTTAGTCCCACTGCTCTGTCTTTTTTCCCATATTTCCACAACCTCCTCCCAGTTAATTAACTGTCCGTGTCTGTCTTTAATATGAATCTCTGTCCCTCTGTATCTTTCCCTGGCCTTGGGTTTTGGCTATATTTTGTATCGAGTGCTGGCATTGCGTAGCTCAGAAACAGTGAAATGTGTGTCAGGCTGTTTTTCACTTCCCGGTATGTCCCATGTGATGGCCCATGGACGGCGTGTTTCAGAAGTTATGTGACACATCCTTGTAACTTGGAGTGTACCTGTGTTTGCCCCACTCAGGTGACCTTGCGATAAGTAACACGGGGAAGCTAATTGAGTAAAGGACCAGGCATCTAAATTGTGTGACAATGCTGTCACTCTTTTTTTTAAAAAAAAGGTCATTTTCTCTCTTTTTTTAACAAGAGATGTTAAAGTCAAAATTGCCTGCTGTAAACGGCTCAAGTAAATAA
>NW_025135103.1:0-1179 GCF_004010195.1 Chiloscyllium plagiosum
TTCTTAATAGAATCAGGAGATTCCAGCACTCTTCAACGGGAGGTGAGAATGTCCCTTTTAAAGCAGTAAGGTGTTTCCACTGTTTCTCACCTGTGAGCGAGGTATTCTGGTGCCTCTCCATCTGTACTTTCCTTTGCGTGGCCTTGGAATCACTGGGGTACGAGAGTGCCCGTAGGGCTTTGAAACAGCTATGCTGATCGGTGTCTGGATGCTTATAGTTAATATGTCTTGGGAAGTGTAATCCCTGGTCTGTGCGTGACTACAGTCATATATATTTCCCTTGACAGCCTGTTTGGTCACTGCTGAGGTATTCTGGGTGTTTTATGTGTGGCTTGCACAGGCTTGATTTCCTGTGTTGTTTGTGGCCATGCTGTGGTTAGGCAGGTGTGAATTCCGTGTCGGAAGTGGCTCAGCAACCGACAGATAGTCCTCGGTGTCTGAGGTCCCAATTAGCAGATGTCGTTTCAGGAATAAGAATGCTCCCCCAGTTGACCTGTACTCGCTGAGTGGTGAGGGCGGCAGAGGGCAGGAGTACACCACAAAGGCGTGGACAGCACAGTCGGATGACCTTGGTCAGTGCAACAATTCCGGCGATGCTACCTTCTGCTGTGGACCGGCGTGCTGCAGGACTTAGGAGCAGAGAATCAGTGCACTGGCTCCAGCCAGCACCCTTTCCAGACGGCTGTGAGCTGTTTAAAAAGATGGATCCTGTTGGTGGCCCTTGTTTAGTGGTGCCATTAATGGTCCGGGTTGGAGATTCATGTGAAAGGTTTAAATTTGGGCATGTGGTACCCTGAAGATCTCTAACCGGCTGGGCTATTGTCCTTATAGTTGGTATTGATGGAGGTATTTTGAGTGACGGGACCTCAAGTTTCCTGTCTGGTTCAAGCCACCAATCCCCATGTCAGTGACAATGAAGGCGATAGAAACTAAGCGATTGCTCCCCTGAAAGTGTACGGGGACCTGAGTGCAGTCCCAGCAGCGAGTCTGATTAAATCGTGGAGCATATCCATGAGCCATCCTCGGGAAAGTGTTGGCCCGCAAGTAATGGTGTTTTTTTTTAAATGTCTCGCACCTTGTTGCTGTTTACTGGCAGGCCACAGTGGCATGGTCAGACGGGTCAGACTGAAGGCGATGATGTTGATCGCTGTGGCAAGCAGCTGGAGCTGTCTTCAGTGT
>NW_025135104.1:0-1179 GCF_004010195.1 Chiloscyllium plagiosum
AGATGGCCGGAGGTGGCAACATGAGCCGTGGACTGCCCAAGACCAGCAAGGTACCACAAAACAGCACGGGAACGGTGTCTGGAGGCAACCAGAAGGAAGGGCGGGCTGTAGCGGAGCAGACGGCAGACAGCGGGGAGGTGCAGCAGCCGATCCAAGCTCCTTCAGGACAGACGGAGGAACTGGAAGTGAAGGGACCAAAGGAAGCAGAGGATTGGATTACTGTGAAAAGCAAGAAGAGGAAACCTCCCAAAGCCACCCAGCGAGGGGGGAAGCGACACCTATGCGACGAGGACACATGCAGCTCTTCCGACGGTGAGGATGGGCGCAAGGCGGGTCGTCACCAGAGGAAGAGACAGAGCGCCGCGGGGAAAAAGGAGGGCAGCACCACCCAAGCAGGAAAAGACGATCCCTCTGAGGGGACGGGTAAAGCCCTCCCCCCCACCTGGTGAGAACCAAGAGGTACCCACCGGCCCACAGCTCCAGGTAACTGGGAGCAGCGGTCCTGTGACAGCCCCGCTGTCAGATGGAGAACTGGACCATGCGGAGCCTGGGCCTGACCCGAAGACACCAGAGCGGGGAAATGGCTCCAGCGTGGAGCCGGACAGCTACCTCAGCCCTGGGATGGTCCAGCAGTTTGCCGTCACCACGGGAATGCACACAGCTACCCCAGAGGGGCAAGACCAGCAGCAAATGGACACTGTTAACCTTGTAAACTGTTAAAATGGGGATAAGAGTTGCCAGCATCAATGTGCGTAGCATCAAATCGGCTACGCGATGTGTTTCTACCATGGCCTTCCTGGCCAACGTGAAAGCCGACGTCCTGTTTCTGCAGGAGTGTGGGATACCGCACCTCAGCAGCTACAGGAGATGGTCGAGCTTATGGGCCCATGGGCCATCAGTGTGGTCGGGGGGCAACGATAGCCGCGCCTCCGGCCTGGGTATCCTGTTGAGAGGAGGCAACTTCACCATCTCCGAGGTTAAGGAGGTGGTGGGCGGGCGCCTCCTCGTCGCCGACGTCATGTACAGGAATGCTGCCCTGAGACGGATTAATGTGTACGCCCCAGCGGGTAAGAGTGAACGGTTGGCCGTCCTGCAGCAGCTTCCACTGTTGCTGGCTACGTCCAGGCCAGTCATTCTGGCCGGAAACTTCAACTGTATCATTGATGCAGATGGACGATC
>NW_025135105.1:0-1179 GCF_004010195.1 Chiloscyllium plagiosum
CTAGGGTCAGAACCATATGTACCTAAAACTGATAACAATCCATTTAAAGCTACTGCACGTGACCACTGTACTTTCATTCCATACAGCAGGACTAATATCTAAGAGAGAAGGCGGAATGATTACAAAGTAAACAGATCAGACAGAAGCTCTACGGTTCTGCCACATCCAGTCAGAAATGGAGTTGAACTATGAAACAACTGACGATAAAAGAGGATTCCACAAATATTATTTACAAACAACATTGTTCAATCGGATTAGGGCATCACTGGTTATTGCCCAGAGGGTAGTTAAGAGTCAACCGCATTGCTGTGGGACTGGAGTTACATGTATCCAGAGTAGATATGGATGGCAGTTTCCATTCCTTCAGTGCATCAGGGAACCAGCAATTGATTCATGATCTTATCATTAGACACTTGATCCCAAACATGTATTGCATTCGAATTACACCATCTACTGTAACAGGATTCGAACGCAGATCACCAGAACATTACTGGGGAAGTTTGACTAACATCTCAACAGCTATTGCTGAGGCTATTGCTCTAGTATTCCACGAAAGAATGGAACCTTCCCGTACATCAGTGTAAAAGACAAGGATGCAGTGTCTGCAACATCCTCATGCAGAAGTGTTGCTTGAATGATGCCGACAGAATCACAGATGCCAGTCTTCAACCAATTCGATTAGCTGCACGTGACATGAAGAAACAACTGAACACAGTAGATACGACGAAGGCAATGGGCCCTGATGCCATTCTTGAAAAACGACTGAAGACTTGTGCTGCACAACAAGCCGTGTCCCTGGGAAAACTGCTTTTTTCCAGCTCCAACTCTGACATTTCCCTGGAAATGTAGAAAATTACTCAACTATGTCCCATCCCCTAAGTGGGGAATAATTACAAGCTGACCAATTACCACCCCCTCAGTCCCATCACGACAATCAAATTGGTGAGAGTTCTTTCTGCCAGAGATGTCAAGCAGTAAAGAAATAACCAGCTCAGTGTGGTGCTGTTGTGGAAATGTCACCGGATTACTAATTCAGATCAGGCTAATGTTCTGGCAGCTGGTGGAAGTTAAAAACAATTAATAAAATATCGAGATGTAAAATCTGGTGCCAGTAATATTGACACTGAAGCGCATGTCAATTGTCTTTATAAATTTTCTGCCCCATTGCACATTCAAGAA
>NW_025135106.1:0-1179 GCF_004010195.1 Chiloscyllium plagiosum
AAGGGGGATATTCCAAGTAGAATTATAAATGGTGGGATGGATGGAGAAGTTTATGAATGTGAGGAGAGCACGCCAATTAGAAAAGAAAAACGAGAGAGTCAAAAGTATATAGTAATTCTGAAGCATGAATTTGCATT
Organism: Chiloscyllium plagiosum; assembly: GCF_004010195.1. Classification (NCBI taxonomy): domain Eukaryota; kingdom Metazoa; phylum Chordata; class Chondrichthyes; order Orectolobiformes; family Hemiscylliidae; genus Chiloscyllium; species Chiloscyllium plagiosum. The sequence goes on from NW_025135106.1 coordinate 138, forward strand.
TATTTCAAGTGAGGGGTCTTACAGGGGAGGCTGATGAAATCGGGGTATGTTTAAGAACATGGGATCGGGACATCATATGTATTTCAGAAAATTGTTTGAGAGATGTTCCATTCGGAAATGTAGTTTTGGGAAAGTACAGCAGGTCAACCAGCATGTGAGGAGCAGGACAATCAACGTTTTGGGCAAAAGCCCTTGATCAGGAATGAGTTTCCTGCTCCTTGGATGCTACATGACCTGCTGTGTTTTTCCAGCACCACACTTTCGACTCTAACTTCCAGCATCTGCAGTCCCAGTTTCGCCTGAGGGATGTTCAAGACTAGCAATTCAATGTTCCAGCTGTTAAGTGTCATAGAAAGGATGGAAACAGATATGCGGATGGCAGGGAGGGGGCAGTCTGCAATTTTTGATTAAGGAATAAATTATTGCTGGAACTGGGGAAGATATTTCTGAAAAATTATCCAGTTAAAATATGCAGGTAGTATTAAAAATAAGAAAACAAAGTTCACTTTGAACAGATAGCACTAAATACTCTTTTGTGAAAAACAGTCCAGTGAAAATATATTCGTCGAAATTAAAAATAAGAAAGGAAAGAACACGTCGATTGTATTGTACCATATGCTCTCCAACAGGAAGAAAGAAATTGAGAATCAATCACATAGGGAGATCGCGGATATATTTAAGCTAAATAAGGTTGTAATAATGGGGGATTTTAATGTTCTTAAAATGGATTGGAACTACCACAGAGTTAAAGGGTTGGATAGTGAAGAATTTGTCAAATATGTTCACGAAAATTTTCTTCATCAATATCCGGATGATTCTAACAGAGAAAGAGCAAAACTAGGCCTTCTTTGGTGCATTAGGCAGGGAAAGTGACTGAAGTAAACATGAGGGAAAGTTTTGGGCATTGCAATCATAATTCTATTAGTTTCATAATGGTTATGGAAAAGAATAAGCCTTTAATTAATGTTTTTTCAATTGGAGTAACATAAATTTTAATGGCATGGCACACGGACTTATCAAGTTTAATTGGAGTAGACTGTCA
>NW_025135107.1:0-1179 GCF_004010195.1 Chiloscyllium plagiosum
TCAACCTGAGCTACAAACCTTCATAAACCTTGCTAATTTCTTCTAGACAGGAAGGATGTAAACAAGGGGACACGGTTTAAGGATGAACAGTTTCTCCTTTCAACCAGAGATAAGGAGGTTTTTAATCTCTCAGAGAATGGTTATAATATGAAATCTTCTTCCTCTGAAGGTTGTGAGGGCTCGGTTGATGAGAACGAGTTGGATAAATTTTGGCTACATCAGTGAGTGGACACCCATGTAGTGCAGTCGGGATGATGGAGCTCATTTAGATCAGCCAATAGCCTCCCAAAGTCGGAAGGTGTTCAAACGACCAATTTGTCTATTCCTACTTCAAAACCGTATGTTCCCACATTCATTTTCCCTGGTTAATGCCCGTCAAAAAGTTGTCTTTTTGAAAGGTCTGCAACTGTCATTAAAACTCTGTCGACATCACCATTAAATATACATAAAGAATCTCCTTTTATAGCTCCCTCAGTGATCAGGAATTCCAAACACTCACAAACACTGGAGAGAAAGCGTTCCTCCTCATCACAGTCTGGAAGTGATATTGCTTTATTCTGAGACTATGCCCTTTCAGATATCGCAAAATCGAACAGGCAAGATGAATGTCACAACAGCTTTTAACCACATAACAGGAATTTGAAGGATCACAAGGATGGGATTGAGAATTTGCGTCAGAAAGTGCTTTTGATACCATTTTCAGGTGGAAGGAGAAACAGTCAAAGCACTCTGCCATCAGGGGAGACATCCTCTCAGCATTTACCCTGTCAAGCCCCTGCAGAATCTGATATGTCTAAACGAGATTACCTCTCATTCTTCTAAAATCCATTTAGTCGACTCCCAAAATGTTTAGTCTTTACTCATTATACATTCCCTCCATATATGTGATCGACCTAAAAATCCCTCTTTGATCTGATTTTTATGAAATGTTATCTTTCTTTCAATAACAGAATCAAAGCTGCTCACAGAAATCCTGATCTGGTCTCACCAATACCGTGTGCAATAGCAGAAAGACTTCCTGACTCTTACACTCCAACTTGAATGCACGTACCTACAAGAAGTCTTTCTGAACATTAGAGCGCTGAATGATGTCTCTAACTTTAAAAAGTGTTGAACTTGCTAATGCTAAAAATCAAACAACACCAAGTTATACTCCAACAGGTTTAATTGGAAGCACAA
>NW_025135108.1:0-1179 GCF_004010195.1 Chiloscyllium plagiosum
GTGTGATGTGTATTGTTGACCTAGTGATTTTTAATCAGTCATGGAAGGAACGTTTGCACCATTTGTTGGAATTGTTTGATTGATTGTGGAAGGTATGCTTGGTGACAGAGCTAGATAAAAGTGAATTTGTCAAAGCCCAAGTCACCTTCCTAGGCTTTAGACTAGATTAGTTTACATTACAGTGTGGAAACTGGCCCTTCGGCCCAACAAGTCCACACCAACCCGCCGAAGCGCAACCCACCCATATATTTACCCCTTACCTAACACTACGGGCAATTTAGCATGGCCAATTCACCTTACCTGCACATCTTTGGACTGTGGGAGGAAACCGGAGCACCCGGAGGAAACCCACGCAGACACGGGGAGAACGTGCAAACTACACACAGTCAGTGTTCTGAGGCGGGAATTGAACCCGGGTCTTGGGCGCTGTGAGGCAGCAGTGCTAACCACTGTGCCACCGTGCCGCCCACCCCGTGCCGCTTTGTTATTGAGAAAGGGTAAATGGCTCCACGGATTGGAAAATGTAAGTAATTGGGGTATTTCCCACATGGTTGACAGAAATAGCAATACTTTCTGGTATTGTGTGAATTTTGCTTAAATATTTGTGCCGAAACGTAGCAGTGTGGCTGCTCCAAACATTGACTTGCTAATAAAGGCGAATAATTTCGGCGCACAGCGGACTGTGAAAAGGGATTTGATAGCCTGAAAACTACCTTAACCATTGCCCCAACATGAAGACTTCAAGGAGGCGATCTATGCCAATGATGTCGGTGTCGGTGCGGTGATCCTCTGGGATTATTACGAAGGAATATAAAGACCTATTGGAATTTTTCCAGGAAGTTGAAATATTCATCAACAGAAACATATAACGGTGAAGAAAGGCACGTTCTCTGAAACGTTCCGCAAGTAGGAGGCCTGTATCGCCAATATAGAAGAGGCCAAATCGGGTGCAGCGGATGCAATAAATGATGTGCGTGGAGGTGCAGGTGAATTTGTGGCGGATATGGAAGTATCCCTTGGGGCCTTGGAGAGAAGTAAGGGGGGAGGTATGGGCGCAAGTTTTGCATTTCTTGCAGTTACAGGGGAAGGTGCCGGGAGTGGAGGCTGGGTTGGTGGGGGTGTGGACCTGACGAGGGAGTCAGGGAGGGTCTTTCGGAACGCTGATAGGGGAGGGGAGGG
>NW_025135109.1:0-1179 GCF_004010195.1 Chiloscyllium plagiosum
GGACGAGATACACCGAAGTATCTGTTTCCACGAGGTGTACCCCAATAACGTTGTGTTGCTTACACCTGCTTTAAAGGATTACTTTTTAGCGGAGCTTGCCGTCGCAGTCTGTGGCACAATCATTTAGTCTGTTCGACTGCTCACGGGAAAGGTAGCATTGCGAAACACTGCAGAAACGACTTCCTTAATTTTGCTCCGACTGACCATACTCCGGGAAATGTTCCCAGATTCTCAGTTGAGGATTTTTGCAGCTGGAAGTTACCTCAGAAACCCTGTTAATTCATAATGTACTGAGCGAATCGCAAAACAGAAAGCATTTAACACGGAACACAAACAAAACTGGCAAACCAAAGCATTTTCAGACACAGTGAGCATTAATGCTAAATGTGAGACAGGCCGGGGGCATGAGACATACAGTAATCTCACAACTAACAACAGGGCAATTCCAAACTGCTCTTTCAAACAACCTGGAGCCATAGTGCACCACCACTTCCCAGACAATGCTGAAAAGAGAGAAAGAAAGAAGAATGTAACAATGGGCCATAAACAGTGAATTTCACCAATCACAGTCTCGATTAGATTACCTTTCCCTTCCAATGTCTCCAGGACGGAAATGAAGGTAATGGGAGAAATTCAATAACATATGACAACGCAATTCATTGGAACGATTTTCCCGTTGGCCAGAAAACCAAATAACGACGAGTCGAATCACCGCAGGACTTTGTTTCATAACAGCGAAGAAATTAACGATGAGTCGTGTCACTGCAGGACTTTGTTTCACAACAGCGATGAAATAACAGTCTCCATTCTGTTCCAGTAAACGCTCAACTTGCCTTTAACATGAGGCAACAGTAGAGCTGCTTGCGATTTTCCGCGCAGGAGGCGAACACGATCATGACTGCAGAGAAAATTTGGAAAACACCACAGTTAAATCCCCGGGGAGCAAATCTATTTTTCTTCTGTTTTGAAGGTCAATACAGCGGGGACCGAAACAGCATTTTAACAATGAGTCGTTGGAGTTGATCAGCAGAAATGGCAGTGATGGGATTCCAACCCACGCCCCTGACGAGACTGGAGCCTTAATCCAGCGCCGAAGACCGCACTGCCACCTACCAGCCGCCCACGCGCCCCATTTCCTTGCATTTTCAATTGTGCTCCTGCATGACAATAGACGCAATG
>NW_025135110.1:0-1179 GCF_004010195.1 Chiloscyllium plagiosum
CATTACCTGATTGAATGGAAGAGCAGGCTGGAGTGGCTGAATGGCCTCGACCTGTTCCTATTTCTTGTGGTTTGGTTATGTTGAATGATAATACATTGGCACCAGCTTTTCTCCTGATTTCAGATTTTGTCATCACTTGACAGGACATGTGATATTATGGTTGCAAAAGCTTTGTATCACTGTTAATATGGTGTGTGATGCTAACGCCATGGAAATGCAGTGATTGCGAGAGAAAACCCAGGCAGTATCTGCTGAGAGGGAAACAGAGTTAACATTTTCAGTTCCGTGGGGATTTTCATTCTGAAAGCTTGGTCACTGCCAGAGATTTGATCAGCTCTGAACGTCATTGATGTGACTTTATTTGTGCAACTCCTAAACAACTTATTTGCCTCTTGTGGTGTTCTACCATTATATGTATTACTTGTGCTTTGTTCTCGGGTCTAACTCGGCCATTGAAGCCACAAGTGACCAATGTCCTATGTGCTGCCACATGATTTAGAGATTTCAAGAAATTCTGCACAGCTTTGAGTAGTAGCGACAAATGGCATCCATCACAGGTTTTGCTGCTGTGTGTGCATCACAGACTGTACAATAGCATGGGCCTGTACCTAAAACTAGTCATTCTGCAACTTACATCTATGTGGGTTTAGCTATGGAGAGAGGCAGTTACTAAATCCAGGTGCCCCTCTGATAGTTCCTCTTGGGGTAGGTCACACCCCAGCCCCTTCTTGCAGCATCTTCCCACAAACTATTCAATAGATGTCTGGGGTTTCTGTCTTTATGACATGAGTTGTAATCCATTAATCATGAAACTTATGCTTCTGAGGACAAAACAACCTGCTTGATCAGCAGCTCAGTCCAGAAACGTCCACCCCCTCAACCACTGACACTTAGTAGCAGCAGTCTGTCCTATTTACAAGATGTACAGCAAAATATCACCAAAGATCCACAGACAGCATACCCCTTGACCACTTCCATCCAGAAGGACAGGGGAAGGAGATACATGGGAATGCTACCACCTGTTATTTTCCCTTCATGCGACTCACCATTTTGACTTAAAAATATATCGCCATTCCTTCAGTGTTGCTTGGTCAAAATCCTGGAATTTTCTGCAGATATACTACAGCATATGGACTGCAGCCGTTTAGGAAAGGAGTTTACCACCAACTTCTCGAATGG
>NW_025135111.1:0-1179 GCF_004010195.1 Chiloscyllium plagiosum
ACTGGAATCATAAAGTCTGAATTTTACCAAGGTGTAGATAATGGTTTATTTCGCACCCGCACTGACGTCAAGATGGGGTCTGGGGATGTCATGGAGCTGGTTGTGGGTCGCTTTGGTGATGGAGAGAATACCAAGACATAAATCAATTCAGGGCAAATAGGTACTTAGGGATTGTGACAGTCTTGTTCTCAGATGTTTGTGAGGGCGGAGGTGTGGGCAGTTCTGAAATTTGTGGAGAATGAATGGATTTGCATTTGAAACTGAAGACAAAAGTTTCGATCTTTACTAAATATTGATAACAGAAATATCACTGAAGTTCACCATGGCTTGTGGGATTAATAAATTGATAGAGATGGGGGGACTTACCAGGAACGCCAACAATAGCGAGCATGGGATAGAAACCACCCTGAATAATCAGCAGTACACCATATATCCGATATAGTAATATGTGCCAATTCCAGGAAACAAGGTAAAGACCCCAGGATAAACTCCTGTCTATTCTTCCAGCATTCCATTCTATTTTTCTTAGATTCTGAACCGCTGGTGCGACATTCCAGTCTACTGTTCTCAGATTATGATCCATTGTTGGAACATTCCAGTCTATGGTTCTCAGATTCTGAACTCTCCTCTCCCTGTCTCTTCTACAGCTGATCCCTGTTAGTGTGGGAGGTGATGTATCCGCAGCTATAATGGGATAAAGCATTGCAAGAAGCCCTTTACATATAAAAGAGGAAAGCCATCCAGTGACATAATTAGGATCCATGAAGACTGACATCAATCACAGTCACTGAACAAACAGATCCAGTTAACTCCTTTCAGTATGCTACCTTCAGTTCACAATAACAATTGAATTCAATTGAATGTTGACATCGCTGGCTAATGGTCACATCTCTCATCAGCAATTACTGTCGTGAAGTTAGTTGTGAGGAAAAATGATGGATGCTTTCTTGTTGCAGGCTCGATGCTTCTGCTGTGTTGTCCATTTGCAATATTGTAATTGCCTGAACGCTCCACCAAGACCACCCAAAATAAACACAATCTAGATATTGTTAACATGCTGATTTCGCCTTGATTAGAACAGGTGCCAAGCAAAGATTTTCAGTGGGCATATTTGCCCTGAACATGCACAGGAAGTGCGGATATGCCTGGACATTCCTCTCGTTGCTCTAATAAGACAAT
>NW_025135112.1:0-1179 GCF_004010195.1 Chiloscyllium plagiosum
TAATGATTCGGTAGATATTTAAAGTCATTAGTAAACGTAGAAAAATGTACATGAGGAGAACCGTTCTCACATAGGGAGTGGTTAGGATCTGTAAACCACTGCCTGACATTGACAAAGACGTAGTTTCAATCGAGTTATTTAAAAACATTTTTATGTTTATGTTGAAAGTAAACGTGTGGAGAGTTACAGGGAGAAGGCAAGAGAATGATACCAAAAAAGAAACACATTTGTCTCTGTGGAGAGCCAGCACAGCTAAGATGGTTTGTGACACATTTGTGATTCTGAGTGGAATCACAGTTAGACCAACAGAATGTAGGGAGTTAAACAACGGTGATATTGGCAAAGCCGGGACATATCTGCACGACATAATATTATCCAGAACGTACAGGTCACAGGGAGGATTGCGCTGCCTGATAATCCTGCAGGGTGTCCTGCAGATCAGACACAGCACCCTTCATTCCTCAGAGAAGGTCAGGGCTCTGTGCGTGGCCAAGCAGCCTCAGCCGCAGGATTCAGGTTCCAATTTGGCAGGTGGTGGAGGTTTGAATCCCACTGCTGCAATTTCCGTCGCATCAGCTGCAGCGTGTTAAAGTGCCGTGGTCAAAGGACAACTGCGGGTCTGTCTCTTTTGGAGAGTAAACTGCAGTGTGGGAGAGTGCAGAATTTCTCAAAGAGGTCAGTGTCCGTGCTGTCATGACGTGTTCGCCTTCCACACGGTAAATCGCGGGCTCAAGCGAGAGACTGTTGTTTCATTGCTGTTGTGAAACAAAGTCCTGCAGTGACTCTTCTCGCCGTTATTTTGTGTTCTGGCGCAAGGGAAAATGTTTCCAATGAATTGCGATGTCATATGTTCTTAAATTTCTCTCTTTTCCTTCTTTTCTGTCCTGGGGATGGCGGAAGGGATAGCTAATCTAATCGAGACTGTGATTGATGAAATTGACTTTCTATGGCCTATTCTTATTGTGTTCGTTCTTTCTCTCTTTTCAGCACTTTCTGGGAAGTGGTGGTTCACTAAGGCTCCAGTATGTTTGAAAGAATAATTTGGAATTGCCCTGTTGTTATTTGTGAGATTACTTTACAACTCATGCCCTCACATTTAGCATTCATGCATCTCTGTGTCTGAAAATGCATTAGGTATGCCAGTTGTGTTTGTGTTCCGTGTTAACTACTCTCTGTTTT
>NW_025135113.1:0-1179 GCF_004010195.1 Chiloscyllium plagiosum
GACTGAGGGGTGACCTTATAGAGGTTTATAAAGTCATGTGGAGCATGGATAGGATTAAAAGACAAAGTCTTTTCTCTGGGTGGGGGAGTCCAAAACTAGAGGGCATAGGTTTAGGGTGAGAGTGGAAAGATATAAAAGAGACCTAAGGGGCAACTTTTTCACGCAGAGGGTGGTGTGTGTATAGAATGAGCTGCCAGAGGAAGTGGTAGAGGCTGGTACAATTGCAACATTTAAAAGGCATTTGGATGGGTATATGAGTAGGAAGGGTTTGGAGGGATATGGGCCAGGTGCTGGCAGGTGGGACTAGATTGGGTTGGGATATCTGGTCAGTATGGACAAGTTGGACCGAAGGGTCTGTATATCTCTATTACTCTATGACTCTGCTGTGAACAACATGGATTCAATCCCTATACTGGCTGAGATGACCCTGCATTGCTCTCATTGTTCCACCTTACCTGAGGCATGGAAACCCTCAGGAAAACCCAAGCCTTTTGAATGGGGACAAGAGCAATGGTGACTCCCTCGTTCATGTCCAGCCCTCCATTATTTCAACGCTTCTTTGCCATCCTGTCTCTTTTGTCCTTTTAATTCTTCCTTCTTTCACTCACTCTGTCCAGTTCAAACATTCCCTGATCCTGCCTCAAAGGTCTTCACCAGCTTTCTATCAGTCTTTCACATGTTTATCCAGCTCCCCCATGATCACAAATATCCTTAGATTCCAGGTAAGGCAATCACTACCAAAGAGAAAACATGATTCTTTTTGTTCGATAATTATTTTTTGGGGCAATTGATAATTAATTGTGGGCTGATGGTGTTTTCTAGTTTGTTTTTGTTTGAGGTATCTGTGTAGGTCACAGTGTTCACCAGCATAGTGTTGGACAGCAATTACAAACATCTACAAGTCTGTTCCTGTCTCCATTTAGTTAATGCTGTTAATTATTTACAGGCTCACATTATTCCTTCACTGGCATGGATCTAAATTTTTCAAGAGCCAGCACCTTAGTCATATAAGGATGGAGTATATTACCACTGTCTAGATTAGAGTGGTGCTGGAAAAGCACAGCAGGTCAGGCAGCATCCAAGGAGCAGGAAAATTGAAGTTTCGGGCAAAAGCCCTTCATCAGGAATAGAGACAGGGTGTCTGCAGAGTGGAGAGATAAATGAGAGGAGAGTGGGGGT
>NW_025135114.1:0-1179 GCF_004010195.1 Chiloscyllium plagiosum
TTGCCTTTAGATACTGACAAATAATGAACGCATTCTCAAGCAGACAAAGGCTCTCCCTTTCAGAATGATGAGCACAACTTATGATTTTTAATCAGCACTGCGAAAGCACTTGTGGAAGTTTCATGGAGTTACAGAAAGATCAGATGCTTAGGTCAAAGTTAAAACCTCATTAAAATTGCGTTAGAAATCAGATAGGTTAGAATGGATGCTTTTAATAGAGCAGATTCCTGTGAGTTGCTCTTGTAAGGTGAATTACGTTAGCAAGACCAGCATTTATTGCCTATGTCTAATTTCCATTCAGGATAGTGAGCCCCAGTGATCCTCATGGTGCAGGGAAACTAACTGTTATGTTTCAAAGAGAGCCACAGGATTATGAACAAGTGACAGTGAATCGACAATGATATTGATTCAAGCCAGGATGCTATATGACATTGGAACTGTTATTCCTCACCACACGATGCTCACAGCGATGGAAATAGTGGGACAGTCTCTTGCTGTTCTTATTTTGGGGAATTTACCGTGATGTAGTTAAGGTCTTTTCTGAGGGAGTCGGAAATAGCATTTTGAACACAGAGCTGGACTCTCCTTTTACGTATGCTCTGCCACCTCTGCATGTTTTATTTATAAAGCTTGTGAATAATTTAGGATGGACCAGGATTTGGCACTTTGCACTGGAACATTTGTATTTTCCGTGACACTGAAGTATGTCCTTTGTAACATTCCCAACGATCGTCAGAGCTGAAAAAATATCTGCAGAATTTACGGATTCATTCATTTTTTGTTTGAAAGAGTGAGTGTGATGAGGGTAAAGATTCAATTAAATTGCATATAATGGACAGACTTCCCGAGTTCAAATCATATTCTCACGTTTTCCTTGAATTGGAAGCAAATTATTAGAACAAACGTCCATTGTTGCACGTATTGCAAAAAAAAATGGAGGTACCACACTAGGCGAGAAAATAGATGTTGGCTGCACTTGATGGAGATACAGAATTTCAGGATAGCTGCACAATCTGAACAAGAAACAAGTGACAGAAAAAAAGTATAACAAGTCTTTTCATAGACCATGACCCCCACCATGGCACACCAGGCCATTGTATCAACTGCGATAACTGATCTAATTTCTCCTGGTGATGCCCTCCCCCACCCCACACTGCCCTCCCAACCCCAGCCAATGGC
>NW_025135115.1:0-1179 GCF_004010195.1 Chiloscyllium plagiosum
TCCTCTGGTCCTAGTCTCTCTTACCAATTGAAATATCTTTCCAATGTCCAGGTCGTTCAGTATTATGTATGTTTCAATTCGATCCCCCCCCCCTGGTGAGTGTAGGCCTGTTAATCAACATGAACCAGACCCTTCAGGATGAGGTACAGCAGGGATTAGGTTCAGCAAACTGAGAATGGAGGGAGAGTGTGTGGGATGGAGATTTTCAGCTTCTCTGGAATAAGGGAGGAAAAAGCGATAAATCAGAACTGATCGGATGGGCTGATCGGCCAAAGAGTGGCAGGTGGACTTTAATTTAGAGAAATGTGAGGTTTGCATTTTGGTCAAGCAATCCAGGCAAGACTTACACAGTTAAGGGGAGTGTTATAAGGCTTGTTGGCAAAGTTGGAACGTTTTGATGTTCAGGGAGAGGCTGATCGGCCAGGGATATTTTCCCTGGAAAGAGACCTTGGTATGTTTTCCTTTATTGGTCAGAGCATTGAGTACAGGATTTGGGAAGTCCTGTTGCTGTGGTGCAGGACACGTGGTTAGGCCACTTTTGGAATACTGCATTCAGTTCTGGTCTCCCTGCAATAGGAAAGATGTTGTGAAACTTTGAAAGGGGTAGAAAAACTTTTATAAGGCTTGTTGGCAGAGTTGGAACGTTTTGATGTTCAGGGAGAGGCTGATAGGCCAGGGATATTTTCCCTGGAGCATCAGAGGTTGAGGGGTGACCTTATAAAAATATATAAGGGGCATGGATCAGGGCAAGGTCTTTTCCCCAGGATAGGGGAGTCCAGAACGAGAAGAACATCGGTTTAAGGTGAATGGGGAATTGGGAAGTGAGTAGAAACTTTTTCACGCAGAGGGTGGTGGATGTATGGAACCTGCTGCCAGAGGAAGTCGTGGAGGCTGGCATAATGACAATATAAAAGGCATCTGCCTATATGAATAGCAAGGGTTTAGAGGGATATGGGCCAAATGCTGGCAAATGGAACTACGTTAATTTAGGATGTCTGGCTGGCATCTGTCTAGGTTAGGGTGGATTAGCCATAGGATGTGCAGGTTAGGTGCATTAGTAAGGGTTAAATGCAGAGCCATAGGGATTGGGGAATGAGTGTGGGTGGGTTACCCTTTGGAGGGTCGGTGTGGACTCCCTGGGCCGATTGGCCTGCTTCCACACGATGGAGCTTCTCGGAA
>NW_025135116.1:0-1179 GCF_004010195.1 Chiloscyllium plagiosum
TAAAGTTGCTAATTTTTACTTTAAATAACTCTTCGCAACACGGATTTTTACGGATTACTGCAAGGGATAAATCTGATCCGTGTTGCTAGATTTTAGTTAAGCATTTGACCCGTGTCGAAACAAACGGGGAAGCTGAAATAGTCTCACAAGCAATTCATGGCGGCCTTCCCTTTACCATACTGACCTCCCAATTGCTGCGGCTCCGGGAAATGAAAAGGAAACAAAAAATACCCTTTCTTAGCTTTCAACCTCATTAGAATCTCATGGGAAGCGGAAACAGAGGGAAATGAATTGTAAAATTTCCGACTGAGAAAGACCATTTGAGGCACCCTCACCTCCTTTAAGAGGCTTGGAATTTGACTCAGGTGTTCCTGAGGACATTAGCTGATTCGGGGCATTGAAAGAACTTCTGTTATAGATGCTCTGCATTCGTCTTTATCTCTGTCAGGAATGAATAAACCCTCATTCCCTGATAACGAATTGAAACCTGGCTAAAAAGCTGAAAACACCGCATCGTAAATTTTAGACGACGAGGGTTAAACTAAGGAGGGTGTCGCCTGGTTGGTCGACAGCCTTCAAACTCCTTTTTGGTGCTCTTGTCAGAAACAATCGTTTTACGATCCTTATCGCATTTTCCAACAGTTGACTCATGTGCCTTAGCATCACAAATTCACGTCTGTATACTTCTGAATTCAAGAACCCGCTGGCTAATTTCTTTTTGTACATCGAATGCATGCCAGTAACAAAAAAGACTGGGTTTTCGTAGTGTAAAATGAAAAGTAAACGAAGAATCGCAATTGCAGCACCACCAGCGATGACAACAGTGATCGTTGCATCGTTTCTTAATGACACAGCTTTTGTGTTTTTTTCAAAGCAGGTAATCTTCTTCTCCAATATGAATGGGTCATTGAGTGTTTACAGCACAGAAAAAGACACATCATCTCAGTTGTCCAACGCTGCCCTGCAGCCTTTTGTGCTCTGACATTCCAGATATTCATCTCAATGCATGTAGGTTCATTCGCTGAGCTGGAAAATTCGTTTCCAGACGTTTCATCATCACAATAGATGACATCTTCAGTGACTTTCCAAGTGAACCATTAGTGAGGTAGCCGCTTTCTATTCATATATTTGGGTTTACTTGGTTTTGTAATGCCATTTCCCGTGGTGACATCATTTCCT
>NW_025135117.1:0-1179 GCF_004010195.1 Chiloscyllium plagiosum
TCGTACAGCATGGAAATAGACCCTCAGTACATCAAGTCTGTGCCAACAGCGTTCTCAAACTAAACTATTCCATCTGCCTGCACTTGGCCCATATCTGTCCATACCTTTCCTGGTCAAGCTTCATCCAAATGTCTTTCAAATGCTGTAACTGTACCTGCTTCCATCACTGTCTCTGACAGTGCATTCCAAACACGAACCACTCTTTGGGTAATAAAATACTCCCCACATGCCCTTTCTCAATCTTTCCTCTCTCACCTGAAATATATAACCCCTGCTGCAGTGGTTCTGTTCGACGAGCAGGAATTTTTTGTTGTCAACATTTCGTTCCCTGTCTAGGTGACATTCTCAGTGCTTGGGAGCCTCCTGTGAAGCGCTTCTGTGGTGTTTCCTCCGGCATTTATAGTGGCCTGTCCCTGCCGCTTCCGGTTGTCAGTTTCAGCTGTCCGCTGTAGTGGCCGGTATATTGGGTCCAGGTCTATGTGTTTGTTGTTAGAGTCGCTTGCCCTATAATGGTAGTGTTGTCCCAGTCAAATTCATGTTGCTTGTCGTCTGCATGTGTGGCTACTAGGGAAAGCTGGTCATGTCGTTTCGTGGCTAGTTGATGTTCGTGGATCGCATCCGCATCAAATCTTCTCACAAACTTTGAATATATAACCCATCACTGTCTCTGTGGGTAAGAAAACACTCCCCACATGCCCTTTCTCAATCTTTCCTCTCTCACCCGAAATATATAACCCCTGCTTTTGAATTCCCTCGTCCCTGTCATTCATCTTCTCCACGTCCCTACTGAGTTTACAAACCTCAGTAAGGTCACCTCTCAATCTACTCCGCTCCAGTGAAATAAATCCCAGTCTTTCCTCTCTATTTTTATATCTCAATCCCTCCAAGCCCGGCAAACCTTGGTAAATCTTTTCTGATCTATTCCCAGTTTAATAACATCCTTCCTATAACACAGTGACATGAACTGTTGATACTGTGTCAAATGTCCCACAAATGATACCTGATACAAATAAGAGAAAGTACTTGGTTTTAAAAAAAAATCATTATTAGGTATTACAGAACATGTGTATTACTGGAAAAAAGATGTCTGTTAGAGTTTTTTTTCTCTGACACTCATCAGGACAATCTGCAAGAATATAATTCAAAGGGAACCTTGATACTGTTTATTACTGATGATTG
>NW_025135118.1:0-1179 GCF_004010195.1 Chiloscyllium plagiosum
ATAGGGTGAGTAGTCAGGGTTTTTCCCCAGGTTCGGGGCATCCAATACGAGCGGGCATTGTTTGAAAGTGAGAGGGGAAAGGTTTTGATGAGGCCTAAAGGACACCTTTTCACACAAAGGGTGGTGTGCGTATGGAATGAGCTACCAGAGGAAGTGGTGGAGGCTGGTGCAACTACAGCATGTAAAAGGAGCTTTTCCAGCAATTTCTGTATTTGTTTAAAAAAGCGTTCATTTTAACACAGGTATTCTGAATAAATTAAACATTTTATTTTTTTAATGACGCAGGGACATGTAAACATATTTCAAAATGACCGAGACCATTTTCTGCTAAGGCTATGGCTCTGTGTATGTATGACAGCAGCAATGGTGCACCTACATGGAACAGGGAATGTGATGTGGACATAGTTTGTACAATGTACAAGGAGACCTGACATGGTCTCGTTTGGGAGAGGATGGCATTACTGTGTGATTCAGCTCAGAGAGGGAGACAATGTAATCTGCCTGAGAAGGAACGGCCTCTTGCACTCTCACTCCTTTATTGTTCCTCATCAAAGCAATGTGTGCGAGCTAAAAAAAAAACCCTCTAAAGTCATCGTTACCATTCTTATTTTAATGGAATCCCTGCAGTGTGGAAACAGGCCTTTCGGGCCAACAAGTCCATATCCACCTTCCCAATCCATTTCCCTATATTTACCTCTGACGAATGTACGTAATCTAGATATTCCTGAACACTACAGATAATTTAGCATGACCAATCCACCGAACCTACACAGTTTGAGCTGTGATAGGAAACTGGATCACCCATTAGAAGCTCACACCGACAAGGGGCGAATGTGCAAACTCCACATAGACAGTCACCCAAGGCTGGAATCAAACCCAATTCCCTGGTGCTGTGAGGCAGCAGTGCTAACCACCGTGCTACTCTTTGGGTGATCCCTAACCAGAATTCACTGGAATCTCCTCACTGTCTAAAGCAAAGGGAATTCAGCCAAATCCAACTCTCCCAGGATGTTGGTGGGGCCACTTTAAGAATACTGTGTACAACTCGGTTGTCTGCAGAAAAGATTTATACAGATGACCCAGGACTGGAGGTTTGAGCTTCGGGGAGAGGTTGATTAGGTTGAGGCGTTTCCCCCTGGAGTGTACGAGGCTGAGGGGTGACATTATAGAGGTGTATAA
>NW_025135119.1:0-1179 GCF_004010195.1 Chiloscyllium plagiosum
GCTCTGATTTGCCTTTCCAAAATGCAGCACCTCTAAATTAAATTCCATCTGCCACTCCTCAGCACTTTTGTCCATCTGATCAAGATTCCATTGTACTCTGAGGCAACCTTCTTCGCTGTCCACTGCACATCCAATTCTGGTGTCATCCACAAACTTACTAACTATACCTCCTATGTGGATGAAAAACCATGGACCCACCATTTATTCCATGAGGTCTAACCTTGCTAACCAGTCTCCCAAGAGGAACCTTGTCAAACGCCTTACTGAAGTCCATGTAGATCATGTCCATCAATGGCCTCTGGCCTCATCAATCCTCTTTGTTACTTCTTCAAAAAACTCAATCATGTACATGAGACATGATTTCCCATGCACAAACCCATGCTGACTATCCCAATTTAGTCCTTGCCTTTTCAAATATATGTCAATCCTAATCCTCAGGAATCCCTCCAACAACCAGCTCACCACTGATGTCAGGCTCATCATCTATAGTTCCCTGGCTTTTCCTCACCACCTTTCTTAACTCGTGGCACCATGTTAGCCAACATCCAGTCCTCCAGCACCTCATCTGTGACTATCAATGATACAAATATTTCAGTAAGGGGCCCAACAATCACTTCCTTAGCCTCGCATAGAGTTCTAGGATACACCTGATCAGACCCTGGGGATTCATCACCTTTTATGCATTTCAAGACATCCAGCATCTCTTCCTCTGTGATATGGACATTTTTAAGATGTCACCAACTATTTCCCCACATCCCATATCTTCCATGCCCTTCGCCACAGTATACACTGATGCAAAATATTTTCTTAGTATTTTCCCCATCGCCTGCAACTCCACACATTGGCCGCCTTGCTGATCTTTGAGAGTCCCTTTTCTCTCCCTAGTTACCCTTTTGTCCTTAATGTATTTGTAAAAACCATTTGGGTTCTCCTTAACCCTGTTTGTCAAAGCTATCTCATGTCCCTCTATTGCCCTCCTGATTTCCCTCTTAAGTATACTCTTACTGCCTTTATACTCTTCTAAGGATTCACTCGATCTATCATGCCTATACCTGACATATGCTTCCTTTTTCTGAACCAAAACCTCAATTTCTTTAGTCATCCAGCATTCTCTACACCTACCAGCCTTTCCTTTCACCCTGACAGGAATAGGAGAAAGTGAGGTCTGCAGATGCTGGA
>NW_025135120.1:0-1179 GCF_004010195.1 Chiloscyllium plagiosum
CTTGACTGCTGTCATTCGGAGACAATTATTCGCCGTTTAACTCGTTTAAAGTTCGGATGCTTTTTAACCTCTCATTATGGGGTCTGGGAGTATGGATATTCATGTTACAAAAACCTTATATTCTGAAACAACAGAATAATTAATGCATGCCGAACACAAATAAGATACAGAGCAAAACACTAAGAGTTAGCATCTGTTATCACCCTGCCCATATGCCTCCAAACATTTCCTGATCATATGCCCATTCAGATGCGGCTGAAATGTTGTGATTTTACTAGCCTCCACCACACCCTCTAGCAGCCAATTCCACAAATGCACCACCATCTGTGTGAAAAGATTGCCCAGAAGGTCTCTATTATAACTTTCCCCTCTCACCTTAAATCTCTGCCCATTAGTTCCTGGACTCGACCACGCAAGGGAAAAGACATTGTCTATTTACTCTATTCATGCTCCTCGTGATTTTATAAACGTCTATAAGGTCACCGCGAGCCTCTGACACTTCTGGGAAAACACCCACAGCCTATCCAATCTCCCTATTGCTCAAATCCTCCAATCCTGGCAACATTATTGTAAATATTTTATGAAACATTTCAAGTTTCACAACATCCTTCCGATAGAAAGGAGACCGGAATTGCACTCAATATTGCAAAAGTAGCCGAACCAATGTCCTGTGTAGCCGCAACATGACCATCCAACCCTGTACTCAACTGTCTGACCAATAAAGTCATACGTACCAAATACCATCTTCACAGTCCTATTTCTATGCGACTTTAATTTGAATGAGGTATGAACCTGCAATCCAAGGTCTCTTTCTTCAGTAACACTCCCTCAGACCTTCCCATTAAGAGTAAAAGTCCGGCTCAGATTTGCTTTCCCAAAACGCAGCACTTCACATTTATCGAAACTGAAATTCATCTTCCACTCCTCAGCCCAATGGCTCATCTGATTAAAATCACGTTGAAGTCCAAGGTAATCTCCTTGTGTCCACTCCACCTCCAATTCTCGTGACATCTGAAAACCTATTAACTAAACCTCTTAAGCTCACACACAAATTATTTATATGAAAGACGAAAAGTAATGGACCCAGCGTTAATCTTTGTGGCACCCCACTGGTCACAGGCCTCCATTCTGAAAAATCCATCCTCTGTCACCACACTCGATTCTCTACTTTTGAGCCAG
>NW_025135121.1:0-1179 GCF_004010195.1 Chiloscyllium plagiosum
GCTTATATTATTCATTCAGTATCTCGAGCTTCATGCCTTCATTCAATGAAACAATCTCATTCGTTCATTCAAACAAAGTACACGTGTTAATTCAACGAGTTGAGCTTCTCTCATTCATTCGATGTCTCATGCTTAACTCATGCAGATCAACTGCAAGTCATTCATTCATTGAATCAAATGTCATTCATGCTTTCAGGGCAACAAACTGCTCGTCTAAATTCAATGAGTAGAGCTTATCTCATTCATTCAATGTCTCGAGCTTAGCACATTCTTTCAATGAAAAAAACTTCATTCTTTCATTCAATGAAACAAACTTGACTCATACATCTAATGAATCAAACTGCACTCATTCATTTACTGAAATAAACTGCTCCCATTCATTCAATGAAATAAACTCCACGTCGAAATTCAATGAGAGGAGCCTATCTCAATCATTCAATATCTCGAGCTGAACCCCGTCCATTCAATTGTACTCTTTCATTCAATTAATCAATGATTCCTTAAAAAAAACTGGAGGTGAAAATTCAATATGCGCAGCTTCACTCATTCATTCCATGAACTCGAGATTAACTCATCTATTTAAACAATTCAGACTACAGTCATTCATTCAGTGAATCAAGCTTCATGCATTCATTCCATGAATCAAACATTATTCATTGATTCGTTAAAACTAACTTAACTTATACATTTATATGAATCAAACTGCACTCAATCCTTTAATGAAACAGTATGCAAACGTTCATTCAGTGAATTAAAGAAACGTTCATTTATTGAATAAAAGAACTGAACTCATACATTTAATGAATATAGCTTCTCATTCATCCAATGAAACAATCTGCATCTTTTCATTCGATGAATCAGACTGCACTCAATGATTCAATGAAACAATCAGAACGTGTTCACTAAAAGTAGAGCATATCTCATTTATTCAATGTCTGGAGCTTTACGCCTTCGTTCAATTGAACAAATTGTATTCGTTCATTCGTTGAATCTAAATTGAATCATTCATTCAAGGAATCAAACGTTATTCGTTGATTCAATGAACCAAACTTAACTCACACGCTAAATGAATCAAATTGCATTCAATCATTTGATGAAACAAATTTCAATCGTTTATTCAGTGCATCAAGTGTTATTCATTAATTTAATTATCTGAAATCACTGAAATCATTAATTTAA
>NW_025135122.1:0-1179 GCF_004010195.1 Chiloscyllium plagiosum
TTGCAAAATGCAAGAACTCACATTTATCCACATTCAACTCCATTTGCCATTTCTTGCTCCACGTCCCAGACTGATCAAAGTCCTGCTGCAATTTCTGACAACCTCACTGTCCACGAGAGCACATTATTTACTGTCATCTGCAATCTTAATAATCATGCCTTGTGCATTATAAACTAAATAATTATACATAAAATAAACAGTAATGGCCCAAGCCCCGACCACTGAGGCACTCCACTAGTGACAGGCCTCCAGTCTGACAAACATCCTTCCACTACAACTCTCTGCTTCCTACCATCAAGACAATTTTGTATCTAATTTGCCATGTTCCCACTCCATTCCTTGCAATCTAACATTCCAGAGCAGCGTACCACGCGAACGCTTATTGAAGGCCTTACTAAAATCAATTGCACTACGTATACCACCCTGCTCTTGTCAACGTTGCTGGTCACTTCATCAAAGGACTCTAATAGGTTTGTCAGCCATGATCTCCCATATTCAAAGCCGTGCTGACTGTTCCTTATCACACATTGCCTTTCCAAATATATGTTTGTCTTATCTCTCAGAATCTCCTCAAGTACCTTACCTACTACAGATGTCCAGTGTACTGATCTATAGTTCACAGGTTTTTCTTTGTAGCCCTTCTTAAATAAGAGCACAGCATTCCCTGTCCTACCGTCATCTGGAGCCTCATCCATGGCCAGCAGATGATGTGAAAATATCAGCCAGGCCCTCCGCAATCTCTTTTCTGTCCTCTTGCAATATTCCTGGAGATACCTGATTTATAGAAATAGTGCAAAGTCTGAAACAAAAGTCTATTTCTTTAAGGTAAAAACACCCAAGGGTGAGAAAGTGGCTTCATGATGGTGAAGATAATAAATTAAAGTTTATATTAATCATAAGAAGTGACTTAGGAAGAAATCCAGACATTATGGAAACCTGAGAAATATCAGAAATTTATAATCCAGAAAAGGAGGGCTTGAAACTGATAAGGAAATCAGAAAGCGAACATGCATGCTAACAAATAGGAACACAAAGACTGCATACATCTACGATCTATATTTCAAAGGAAAAAAATAAAAGCATGGTCAAATGTGGAAATTTGTAATCGGAAGAGGATTGCTTATTGTCGAGAACAGGGATATGGTCGAGAAAATAACCAGTTACTTTGCATCTGTCTTC
>NW_025135123.1:0-1179 GCF_004010195.1 Chiloscyllium plagiosum
TTCCATCCAGCACTCCCAGCAGGTCCCTTTTCGTTCATGGCTTGCCATGGGTTGCATCCTCCTTGATCTAGCTTTCTGCTTCACCGAAGCAACCTCGCTTGCGACTGAACAGACCAATGTTGGAGTGATGATCCCGGTTGCAGAAGTCACATCTATATGTGGTTGTTGATCTGCTAGAGCTGATGCTCTCCTTCCTGCGTGCTCACTTTTCTGCTACAGCACTCACCAGCTTGCATTCAGTGAGGGGTGTACAGAAATTCATACAGTAAAACATTCGGCACAAATGAGCAATTTAAAGAAATTGTACAAAAAGGAAGTTTAGAACCTTGTTTTCTGTTTTACACAGTCCTGGACTGTGATGTATATTTTAGCTCTCCAAAATTTCAATTTCAATTATGTCAATGCTGCTGATGCAATTTGTTTGTTCCAATGAAAGTGCACTGTACCTGATAACAACTGTCCCCGCGGAAACATATAAACAAGATCCCTTGGCAGGTATCAGCACAGTGTTTTCAGGAGCTGTCATTTCCAGACAAATAGACATCACTTCTGAACACCAAAATGGGATACGTGTATTCAGTAATGATTCAGATAGAACATATCTACTATCCAGTTCTTGCAGTGTTTGGAGTTACTGGTGAGTCGCTTTCTTAGCTGCTACTGCTGTGAATCAGAGTCAAGTGTGCCACAGTAACAGTTGTATGATAATTCCATATGATTTTTCCACTGCTGTGTCAACAGTTTTTTTTATTGTTCTTGTTGCCTTGAAACAACTGCATTATATGGAAATTATAATTCTTTAATACCCAACTCTGAATCTTTCTGGATTATTTTCTTCACTTGTCATATTGCAGGTATTGTATGATGCTTAGAAAATACACCAAATCATCAGACACTCTATTAGCTTCGTCGAGTGAAGCTAAACAATTTTCAAAGTTTGATTCAAAGATTGTTGCTTCACTGCCAAATATTGAGATAGCTCACCTTATTTGTGAAGGAAGGAGATATCATCACGTACTCCCAAAGGAAAATGGTCCCAATGAAGCAGTATATAAATGAATTTATAAATTATGAAAAATTACCTCAGTGGGTGGTACGGTGGCACAGTGGTTAGCACTACTGCCTCACAGTGCCAGAGACCTGGGCTCAATTCCCACCTCAGGCGACTGACTATGTGGA
>NW_025135124.1:0-1179 GCF_004010195.1 Chiloscyllium plagiosum
GAGAATAGGGAAGCTTAAAGATCAGTAAGGCTATCAATGTGTGGAACCACAGGAGATGGGTGGGATACTAAACAAGTATTTTTTCTCAGTATTTAATATCGAGGAGTTACAAGAGCGAGAGAATGAAAAAATATGTAGTGATATCTTGAAAAGTGTTTATATTACAAGGAGGTGTTGGACATTTTAAAACACCTAAAGGTGAACAAATCTCCGGGACCTGATCAGTTGTATCCCAGACGTTTGTGGGAAGCTAGGAAAGAGATGGCTCAGCATTTTGCTGATATATTTGTAACATTTATTTCCACAGGTGAAGTGTCAAAAGACTGGAGGACTGCTAATGTTGTGTCATTACTTAAGAAAGTAAGGAAAAAGCAGGTAACTATAGATCGCTGAGCCTGACGTCAATGGTGACTAAATTGTTGGAGGGGATTTTGAGGGAAAGGATGCATATGCATTTGGAAAAATAAGGACTGAAGAGGACTTTGTACATTGGAGATCACGTCTCACTGACTCGGTAGAATTTTTTGAGGAAGTGATGAAGATGATTGATGAAGGCAGGACAGTGGATGTTGTCTTCATGGAATTCAGTAAGAAAACAAAACTGTTCTAGGTCGCCTGGTTAACAAGGTTAGACTGGAATCCAGGGAGGGCTCCCCATTTAGATCCAATTTTTTCTTGAATATTGGAGTCAGGATGTGACAGTGGATATTTGTTCATTAAACTTGGAGACCTGTGACCAGTGGCGTGCTGCAAATATCAATAGTGGGTCCACTGCCTTTTGCCACTTATACAAATCATTTGCATTTGAGTATATGAAGTATGGTCGACTGTAGTCGACAGTGAAGAATGATCTCTCAGACTATAATGGGACTTTGCTTAGGTGAACCGAGGAGTGGCAGATGGGATTTATTTTAGATAAATGTAAGATGTTGCACTTTAGCAAGATAAATTAAGGCAAGACATATAGGTAGGGTCCTGTCAAAAGCTGCCAATCAAGGAGAACTCCATAGAAATGATCGAATCGCTACAATGAGGAAACAGCCTATTCAACTCATCAATGCCACACCGAAACTCGAAACAATATCCCATTGGATAAACCCCGACCCTATCACTCTGAGCCTGCATTTCCCATGGCTAATCCTACATATCCCTGGGTACTTTAGCGTGGCCAATCTACCC
>NW_025135125.1:0-1179 GCF_004010195.1 Chiloscyllium plagiosum
CTGTCAGTGCGTCATTGCGTGTTTCGTTCAGTGTTAGTCTATGTCAGTGCGAGTGATTCTAACACTGAACGAAACACGCAATGACGCACTGACAGAAACACACTCACTAACACAGACTAACACTGATATAAACACGCAATGACACACTGACAGAAACACACTTACTAACACTGATATAAACACACAATGACACACTGACAGAAACACACTCACTAACACAGATTAATACTGATATAAACATGCACTGACACGCTGAGTGAAACACACTCACTAACACAGACTAACACTGATATAAACACGCAATGACACACTGACAGAAACACACTCACTAACACAGACTAATACTGATATAAACACGCAATGACTCACTGATAGAATCACTCGCACTGACATAGACTATCAGTGAGTCATTGCGTGTTTATATCAGTATTAGTCTGTGTTAGTGAGTGTGTTTCTGTCAGTGTGTCAATGCGTGTTTATATCAATGTTAGTTTGTGTTACTGTGAGTGTTTCTGTTAGTGTGTCGTTGCATGTTTATATCAGTGTTTTGGTCTGTGTTAGTGAGAGTGTTTCTACCATTGTGTCAGTGTGTGTTTATGTCAGTGTTGGTCTATGTTGGTGATTGTGTTTCTATCAGTGTGTCAGTGCGTGGTTATATCAGTGTTAGTCTGTGTTGTCAACGTGTTTACATCTGTGTTTCGGTGTATTTTTATATCAGTGTTAGTCTGTGTTAGAGAGTGTGTTTCTGTCAGTGTGTCATTGCTTGTTTATATCAGTGTTAGTCGATGTTACTGTGTGTGTTTCTATCAGTGTGTCAGTGCGTGGTTATATCAGTATTAGTCTGTGTTACTGTATTTACATCTGTGTTTGGGTGTGTTTTTATATCAGTGTTAGTCTGTGTTCATGAGTGTGTTTCTGTCAGTGTGTCATTGCATGATTTAATCAGTGCTTTAGTCTGTGTTACTGAGTGTTTTTCTCTGTATCATTGCGTGTATATCATTGTTTGTGTAAGTGAGAGTGTTTCTATGAGTGTGTCAGTGCATGTTTATGTCAGTATTAATCTGTGTTGTCAATGTGTTTACAACTGTGTTTCGGTGTGTTTTTTTATCAGTGCTCGTCTGTGTTAGTGAGAGTTTCTCTATCAGTGTGTCATTGCGTGTTTATATCCGTGTTAGTCTA
>NW_025135126.1:0-1179 GCF_004010195.1 Chiloscyllium plagiosum
TTCTCTTTCTTATACACAGTGACTGCTATTCTCTATATTATACACAGACACTGCTATTCTCTATTTTCTGCACAGGGACTGATATTCTCTATATTATACACAGAGACTGCTATTCTCTATATTATACACAGAGACTACAATTCTCGATATAAGACACAGGGACTGCTATACTCTATATTATACACATTGACTGTTATTCTCTATATTATACACAGGGACTTCTATTCTCTATATTATACACGGAGACTGCAATTCGACTCAGAGACTGCTATTCTCTGTGTTATACACAGAGAATGCTGTCCTCGACATTATACACAGAGACTGCTATTCTTTATATTATACACAGGGACTGCTATTCTCTATATTATACGCAGAGACTGCTATTCTCTATATTATACACAGGAACGGCTATTCTCTATATTATACGAAGAGACTGCTATTTTCTATATTATACGCCAGGGACTGTTATTATCAATATTAACGCAGGGACTGCTATTCTCTATATTATACACAGGGACTGCTATTCTCTATATTATACTCAGAGACTGCTATTCTCTATATTATACACAGAGACTGCTATTCTCTATATTAGACACAGGGACTGCTATTCTCTTTTTTATACACAGAGACTGCTATTCTCTATATTATACACAGAGACTACAATTCTCGACATAAGACACAGGGACAGCTATTCACTATATTATACACAGAGACAGTTATTCTCTATATTATACACAGGGACTTCTATTCTCTATATAAGACACAGGGACTGCTATTCTCTATATTATACATAGAGACTGCAATTCGCTATATTCGACTCAGGGACTGCTATTCTCTGTATTATACACAGAGACTGCTATACTCTATATTAGACACAGGGACTGCTATTCTCTATATTATACACAGGGACTGCTATTCTCTATATTATACATAGAGACGGCTATTCTCTATATTATACACAGGGACTGCTATTCTCTATATTAAACACAGAGACTGCTATTCTCAATATTATACACAGGGTCTGCTATTCTCTATTTAATACACAGGGACTGCTATTCTCTGTATTATACGCCAGGGACTGCTATTATCTATATTAACACAGGGACTGCTATTCTCTATATTATACACAGGGACTGCTATTCTCTTTATTATACTCAGGGACTGCTATTCTATATATTA
>NW_025135127.1:0-1179 GCF_004010195.1 Chiloscyllium plagiosum
CTCCCAACTCCTGTGCTCAATACTCTGACCAATCAAGGAAAGCACACCGAAAGCCTTCATCACTATCCTATCCACCTGCGACTCCACTTTCAAGGAGCTATGAACCTGCACTCCAAGGTCTCTTTGTTCATCAACACTCCCTTGGACCTTACCATTAAGTGTATAAGTCCTGCTAAGATTTGCTTTCCCAAAATCCAGAACCTTGCATTTATCCGAATTAAACTCCATCTGCCATTTCTCAGCCCATTGACCCATCTGGTCAAGATCTGTTGTAATCTGAGGTGACCGTCTTCGCTGTCCACTACACCTCCAATTTTGGTGTCATCTGCAATCTTACTTACTGTACCTCTTATACTCGCATCCAAATCAAATCAGAAAGTGCTGGTGGAAGTCAGCAGGTCTGGCAGGTGATGTGGACAGAGAAACAGAGTGGACCATTCCAGTCCTGTGTGCATCTCCTTCAGAACCCATTGCCCGGGTGGTGCAGTGTCCTGGGCGATAGCTTTATAACACCTTCAACTTCAGGTGATCTTTGAAACAAACAGCAGTCCACTTGAATACCTGGAGTTTTCTGCAGGGGACATTTTTAACTAACCTGTTCAGACGTGTCATGTCCCACTTGTGAAGTAGGTGGGACTTGAGAAGCCAGGTCTTGTTAGTTTGAGGGGAATTCCTTAGGATGGAGTCTCATGGTCAACCATCTTCAGCTGCTTTGTCAATCACTTTCCCTTCGGCAGCAGGATTGTTGGTTGACAATTCGACAATATTCAGCATCATTTTCAACTGCTCCGATACTGATGGAGCAGCATCTCCACGTCCTCCTATATTATAGAAAAAAAAGGAGCTGGAGCAGCGTCTCTGCTTCCTCCTGTATTATAGAAAATAAAGGAGCTGGAGCAGTGTCTCTGCGTCCTCCTGGATTATACAAAATAGAGGAGCTGGAGCAGCGTCTCTCCTTCCTCCTATAATATAGAAAATAAATCAGCGGGAGCAGCGTCACTGCTACCACCTGTATTATAGAAAATAAAGGAGATGGAGCAGCGTCACTGCTTCCACATGTATTATAGAAAATAAAGGAGATGGAGCAGTGTCTCTGCTTCCTCCTGTATTATACAAAATAGAGGACTGGAGCAGCGTCTCTCCTTGTCCGAAAATATAGAAAATAAATCAGCGGGAGCA
>NW_025135128.1:0-1179 GCF_004010195.1 Chiloscyllium plagiosum
TTCGAATCAGATTTGCTTCGGCAGGTTTGAATCCGGAGCGTCAGCGGCAGACTTTTGGCTTCATTAAAACTGTACTTCATAGCTTAAGGTTCAAACAGGAGATGGAATAAGCCAGTGAGATATATTCTGGAGTGGTGAGTATTTCAAGTTAAAAATGATCAGGGTATGGTGTCATGAATCAGCTCATGGTCAAAGGGATCACCCACAGTTGTGACTTGTCTGCTTCAGCCGCAGATATTGGCCAGGGATGGGAGGGAAACAGTGGAAGGAAGTGGAGTTTGTAACCAGAACAGTAGAGAATGATTTCCATGCTGTTAATATTTAAATAACAAAGGCAATGATACAATAAATTGTAGTTCGCCGCTGAAACTGAGTAGGTCAACATAAAGACCCATGAGTAACAATGTCAGAGCAGAGAGGGAGACAGGAATTGAACACATTAATTGATGTAGATAGTAGTGGTCTGTAGAGTGAATATATGGATCGAGAGTTTCAACAGGAAGATAATTGGGACAAGAAGTGTAGACTATATGAAAGACCAGTAATACAGTCATAACTCGTTTATAGAAAGAAAAATCTGGACGGTGACACTTACCAGGAACACCGACGATAGCCAGGAAAAGATAATAAAAATATTGAATAATGAGAAGAGTGTAATAGATCCGCATTGATAGTGGCCACCAATTCAATACAGAAAGATACCAAACATAAATGGTTAAACTCCTGTCTATTGTTGAACATGCCAGTCTAATATTCTCAGAATATAATCCATTTTTGGAACATTCCAGTCTAATGTTCTCAGATTCTGGTCTCTCCTCCCCCTCTCCAAATCTGCTGATCCCTGTCAGTGCTATCGGTGATGTTCCCGCCCATGTTATGGAATAACACATTGAACGGCGCCTATTTATCATTTAAAGATGGAAACCCTCCACTGGAATAATTAGAATCCATGGAGATTGTCATTAATCACAGTCACTGAACAAACACTGGGAAACAGAGCAAAGGATACGACAACAGATGAATTTGTACCGCACAACAATCAACAGACAGGAGTATTCTCTCCCAGTTGGGGAACACTTCAGTGGTCCAGGATATTCAACCTCGGACTTTCTGTTGACCATCCTCCAAGGCGGTCTTCAGGACACGCAGCAGCGAAAAGTGGCTGAGCAGAGGCTGATA
>NW_025135129.1:0-1179 GCF_004010195.1 Chiloscyllium plagiosum
AATCGGCCAGATACAATAGTTGGCAGCAATTAAGTTGACTACAGAAAAGGTCCTTGAGTTCCCAGTTTCATTTATTGGAAGCAGGTGGAGTTTCTGCATGGATCAAAGATATTTTGTCTCACTGTTGACCAGTTGGTGGAAAGCAAACTGCAAACTATAACCACCGCCTCCGCAGAAACAAATCGACTCAGCAACAATGCTGGACAAAAGTTTATTTTCAGTTGTGTAACTTGGAGAACTAGTCACTCCTCTCATTGAAGGAAATATTCGCAGAGTCTCAGACACAACCTTAACATCAACAGTTCATTCATGGATCACTACAGCACTGTTTAGTATTGAGAAAAATTGATAAATAGTCAGAGAGTCATGTAGTGATACAGCGGGGTTATAGACCCTTCTGTCCAACCAGTCCATGCCAGTCCTAATCCCAAACTAAACTTATCCCACCTGTGTGTACTTGGCCCATATCCTTCCAAACATTTGATATTCATTTACTTATCCAAATGTCTGCGAAAGGTTGTAAGTATCCACCACCCAATGATCCCACACACAAACCATTCTCTGTGTAAAATGTTGTCTCTGATATCCTTTTTAAATTTTTTTCTCTTCTCATTGGAAAAATATGTTCCCTATTGTTGAAATCCTCCACCATAGGGAAAATACACCAATGTCTCGGTCAAAAATTGAAAACAATCCCAGCTCCAAACATTTACAAAATATCACTGTGGATCTTCCTCGAATCCAAAAATGGTTGTCGCCTTTGATCAATGATTTGTAAAATTTACTCGCGTATCTACTGTGATAGACGTTTTCAAACAACTTCTTAAGTGCAAATGGTTCACATCAATCAGATTAAAGTAACATTTCGTGCGCTACCCCACACACACACAAAACAAGTTTGTTGACACGAATTGCTCTGAGGAAGTCTACGATGGATTCTTTTATCAAACAAAATCATTTCCAATGTTGTGAGCACTCGTCTATCTTCTATGCAATGGTCTGAATTTTAAGTTGTGTCTGACTGCAGATGAAACTGGCTGATCTGGGTAAAAGTACAGTTTGTGACTTTCACATTGTTAATGTATATTGCTGACTTTAGTTGAATAAAGAGATGTTGCCCCAGGCATTGTCTGGCACCATTAATTCGACCATTAATTTCCACATCGCTAGCTGTAGGGT
>NW_025135130.1:0-1179 GCF_004010195.1 Chiloscyllium plagiosum
ACCATGACTCGGGTTTCATCACACTACACCATGACTCGGTGTTTCCCCTCACACTGCTCCGGGACTCAGGGTTTCCCATCACACTGCACCATGACTCGGGGAGTCTCCTCACACTGCTCCATGTCTCGGGTTTCCCTTCACACTTCGCCATGACTCGGGTTTCCCCACACACTGCACCATAACTCGTGGTTTCCCATCACACAGCACCATGACTTGATGTTACCCCTCACACTGCACCATGAGTCGGGTTTCCCCTCCCAAAGCACCATGCCTCGGTGTTTTACCTCAAACTGCTCCGGGACTCGGGTTTCCACACACATTGCACCATGACCCGGGGTTTCGCCTCACACTGCTCCATGACTCGGGATTTCCCCTCACACTGCACCATGACTCTGGCTTCCCCTCACACTGCACCATGACTCGGGGTTTCCCATCACACTGCACCATGACTCGGGGTTTCCCCTCACACTGCACCATGATTCGGGGTTTCCCCTCTCACTGCTCCGGGACCGGGGTTTCCCCTCGCACTGCACCATGACTAGGGTTTCCCCTCACACTGCAGCATGACTCGGGTTTTCGCCTCACACTGCACCATGACTCGGGTTTCCGGTCACAATGCACCATGACTGAGGGAATCCCCATACAATGCAACATGACTCGGGGTTTCCCCTCACACTGCAACATGACTCGGGGTATTCCCTCACACTGCTCCAGGACTCGGGTTTCCCCTCACACTGCACCATGTCTTGGGTTTCCCCTCACACTGCACCATGACTCGGGTTTCCCCTCACACTGCTCCGGATCTCGGGTTCCCCCTCACACTGCAACATGCCTCGGGTTTCCCTTCACACTGCACCATGACTCGGGGTTTCTCCTCACACTGCTCCATGACTCATGTTTCCCTTCACACTGCACCATGACTCGGGGTTTCCCCACACACTGCACCATGACTCGGGTTTCCCCTCACACTGCAGCATGACTCGGGGTATTCCCTCACACTGCTCCAGGACTCGGGTTTCCCCTCACACTGCACCATGACTCGGGGTTTCCCCTCACAGAGCACCATGACTCGGGTTTTCCCTCACACTGCTCCAGGACTCGGGTTTCCCCTCACACTGCACCATGACTCGGGTTTTCCCTCACACGGCACCATGACTCGGGGTTTCCCCTCACACTGCA
>NW_025135131.1:0-1179 GCF_004010195.1 Chiloscyllium plagiosum
AGCCTGTATTGGGAAGGAACAGAGTAACATAAAAGAAAGACAGGAGACGAGAAGGAGATTTAGGAAGAATACGTTCACCTATATAGTATTGATTATCTGGAAATCATTATCTGAATATGTGGTAAAGGTAAGTATCATGAGAACGTTTCAGCAATCTGTAGCCAAACACTTGATGAGCCAGAGCACTAGTGGATAAGGACCAGGTATCAGAAAGTGTGACGAGGACAGAAAGGCGCGAGATGGGTGTCCTGAATGCAATGCGTCAAAGGCAAACTAGTGTGCTTAAAGGTAACGGATGGCGCGGCTCTGTGGCGCAATAGAAAGCGCGTTGGACTTCCACATCTCTATTCAGGTTGCTATTCAAAGGTTGTGGGTTCGAAACCCATCAGAGTCGAGTTTTAATTTATGTTTTGCAAAGTGGTCAGACCAGACTCGGCTGCTCATCTGCAAAACCAGTAATATTCGTGCATAAACCTAACTGTCTCGAAACGGAACATTTTCCTCCCACAGATTTACATTATCGATGTCTATTTATGGTAGAGATCGATAAATACCTGTTAGCCAGTACGATGTTGTGGATGGACTGGAAAAAGACATAAAATTGTTCTGTGAGCCATGATGATATCAAATTACGTGGCAGGACAGGATCGGTGTTAAGAATGGCCTCCTTCTGCTCCTTTGTGTCTGTGCTATTTCTGGCCAAGGTTTTTAAATAATCATAATGAAGACAATATGAATTAAACGCCAAATAATATTTTGGTCTCATCTCCACTTCGCTTCCCTCCCAGCTGGAATAGACAGCTCTTGTTTCAGGTTTATATCATACAGCGGAGGATTCTCACAAGTTCTCCTTCAGGCTGAATGTTCCTTCACATAGGTTTCCAAGTGGACACATGAAGCAAGCAATTGCATGGATTCAGGGGATTCAGGGGCAGATTTCCCCTTTGCTGGGATGGAATTCTGGCCAAGATAATGAACGTGAATTCTGACATTTTGAATCTTACTCTGGATTCTTGCGACTTTACGAATTAAACTGAATTTAATTTGCCCTTGCAGAACATTATTTAATCTTCACTGTGCATAAAAACCATGCCACATGCTCGTGCACGTAGTATGCTGAACATTGTTGATGTTGTGTGCAGTGTTGGTCGATGTCTCAAATGTACATGCCAAAGGAAG
>NW_025135132.1:0-1179 GCF_004010195.1 Chiloscyllium plagiosum
TGTCCATTGCAGATAGAGACCCTGAGACACTGTTCATTGCAGAAAGAGACCCTGAGATCTGTCCATTGCAGATAGAGACCCATGAGACACTGTCCATTGCACATAGAGACCCGTGAGACACTGTCCATTGCAGATAGAGACCCTGAGATACTGCCCATTGCAGATAGCAACCCTGAGATACTGTCCATTGCAGATAGAGACCCGTGAGACACTGTCCATTGCAGATAGAGACCCTGAGACACTGTCCATTGCAGATAGAGACCCGTGAGTCACTGTCCATTGCAGATAGCGACCCTGAGACACTGTCCATTGCAGATACAGACCCGTGAGATGCTGTCCATTGCAGGTAGAGAACCTGAGACACTGTCCATTGCAGATAGAGACCCCTGAGATGATGTCCATCGCAGATAGAGATCCTGAGACACTGTCCATTGCAGATAGAGACCCCTGAGACACTGCCCAATGCAGATTGAGACCCCGAGACACTGTCCATTGCAGACAGAGTTCCTGAGACGCTGTCCATTGCAGATAGAGACCCGTGAGACACTTCCATTGCAGATAGAGACTCTGAGACACTGTCCATTGCAGATAGAGATCCCTGAGACACTGTCCATTGCAGACAGACACCCCTGAGACGCTGTCCATTGCAGGTAGAGACCACGAGACACTGTCCATTGCAGATAGAGTTCCAGAGACTCTGTCCATTGCAGATAGAGACCAGTGAGACACTGTCCATTGCAGATAGAGACCCTGAGATACTGTCCATTGCAGATAGAGAGCCGTGAGTCACTGTCCATTGCAGATTGCGACCCTGAGACACTGCCCATTGCAGATACAGACCCGTGAGATGCTGTCCATTGCAGGTAGAGATCCTGAGACACTGTCCATTGCAGATAGACACCCCTGAGACACTGTCCATTGCAGATAGAGACCCTGAGACACTGTCCATTGCAGATAGAGACCCGTGAGACACTGTCCATTGCAGATAGCGACCCCGAGACACTGTCCATTGCAGATAGAGACCCCTGAGACACTGTCCATTGCAGGTAGAGACCCGTGACATACTGTCCATTGCAGATATAGACCCGTGAGACACTGTCCATTGCAGATAGCGACCCCGAGACACTGTCCATTGCAGATAGAGATCCCTGAGACACTGTCTATTGCAGATAGAGACTC
>NW_025135133.1:0-1179 GCF_004010195.1 Chiloscyllium plagiosum
TCTCGCTCAATCAAGTACTGTCATGATATCAGGTAAATCACTTTACGCTGTTTTCATATCTTTTATCCATGTCAACAGCCCAAGGTATATGTGTGGGGAGTGTTTCCTTCTCTCAGAAGGTAGTGATGATTGGACCAGACAGTTGGGGAGGCCAAATCACTGAAATGTTTGGGGGGTGCGAGTGGGTGTCAGTGGACTTTGACCCGTCAGAGAGTCGAGGGCTACAAAGAATTGGGCATAAAAGAGAAATTGCGGCCGAATGCAGATCAGCCCTGACTTACTGAATGGAAGGGGAGGTCTGAGGGGCTATGTAGCCTGGTTTTATTCCCGTATACCCCATAGTCCAGTCACTTTGTGGCCTCTTCCATTTCCTGTGTTATTGACTTCAAGTAACTGAATAGACTGATCCTGTTGCTGTGTAACTGGATACTGGTGCTGCATGATCTGGTTACACTTTTATAGGCCTTAGGGGCTTATTGGACTCCTCCTGTAATTGTGTATCAGGCTCCAGGGGCTAAAAAGCCTCATTCTGTTTTGGTGTAACTGAAATCCATATTGACTAAATCGACTGCCCTTGGAGAAAGTGAGTTCTGCAATGCTGGAGATCAGTGTCGAAAAGTGTGGCACTGGAAAAACACGGCAGGTCAGGCAGCATCAGAGGAACAGGAGAATCCATGTTTTGGACGTTCCTCATGAAGGGCTTATGTCCGAAACATACATTCTCCTGCCCCTCAGAGTAAAAATATTCCTTGAGGACTTCACCCATTTCTTATCGTTCCACACATACTTGTCCACTTTGATCTTCGAGGGGTCCTATTTTCTCTCCAGTCATTGCTTTTTTCTTTTAATATACTTAAAGTACCTTTTTGGATTCATCCTAATCTTCTCAGCCAAGGCTCTTTCTTGCCCCTTTTCACCCTACTGATTTATTTCCTCAGTAAACTCCTGTATCTCTTATATATCTCCAGGGATTCCCTTGATCCCAGCTGCCTGTACCTGAGCCACGTCCCAAGTTCGAACGTGAACCTGTGGACTAGTTTTGTCCCTCTCCATAACTATTTGAAAACTAATAGAACTGTGGTTAGTGGTCCCAAAGTGCTCCCCCACTATTAACTCAGTCACCTGTCCTGTCCTGTTTTCTAAGACAATTTCGAGTTTTCCCCTTCCCGAGTAGGACAC
>NW_025135134.1:0-1179 GCF_004010195.1 Chiloscyllium plagiosum
ACAGCAGAGGGTATGTCTCTGGTAGCATATCAGGTTTAGGTGACTCTGGATAAGATGGAGTTTGCAACCTTCACAGGTATTTGAATCATGCTGTGCATTATTCATGCTGTGACACACCACCAAAGAAAGAGGAATTTGAAGTCTGGTCTCTTGGCTTAGAGATAGGGACAATACCACTGTGCCACACAAACTCCCTGAAGCTTTCGGCAGCAGTTGGGAATCAAACCCAACATTGAGCTTAAATCCACCACCGTCTGCCACACCACATTAACGTGACCTTTGTACCCTTAGATCCCATGGTCTGATACAGAGATGATGTCCCGAGTATATCTGACAGCGAGATATAACACGAGAGCAGACCAACAGACTTCCTGCACAGTCATTTGCAAATGTTTAGGAGTGGAGTCCTCTCTACATTTTCCCATCTCTGATCCACTCTCAGCCAGCCCAGTTAGGATCAGCTATCCAGCATGGGTCAGAGGTCTGGCTGGGCTCAGAGCAATGAAATTAATAACCGTAAATGCTGGAAACCTGAAATAAAACCAGAAAATGCCAGAGAAACTCAGCAGGTCTGGGAGTTCTGTGCAAGAGAAACAGAGTTGACATTTTGAGTGCAATGGGTGAAGTGAGATATTACTTGCTGGAAAGGAAAGAGGAGTCAGAGGTAGACAGGCAGAACCCTGTTCCACATGGGCTTTCTCTATGGTCTGAGGAGCTGGTCACTTAATCCAGTCTGGTGGGACTTGTTTCATATTAATTGCCTGTCTTTTTTATAGTTTCTCATTTACACCAGCCTCTACTCTTCAGAAATAAAAAAATTAATAACTGTGGATGTTGGAAATCAGAAACAAAACCAGAAATTGCTGGAAATCTCAGCAGGTCTGACAGCATCTGCGTTTCCTGAGAACACAGTCCAACTCTTCAGAAACACTTCGTCAGCTCAAAGCACTGTTAGACACATTAACGCTCAAGGCACTGTTAGACACATTAACGCTAAAAGCACTGTTAGACACATTAAGGCTCAAAGCACTGTTAGACACATTAACGCTCAAAGCCCTGTTAGATACATTAACGCTCAAATTACTGTTAGACACATTAACGCTAAAAGCACTGTTAGACACATTAACGCTCAAAGTACTCTTGGATACATTAACGCTCAAAGTACTGTTAGACACATTA
>NW_025135135.1:0-1179 GCF_004010195.1 Chiloscyllium plagiosum
TTGAACTTTCTCTCCATTTAGATAATAATTTGTATTTTTATTATACTGGCCAACTTGAATAGCCCCATATTTATTCACTTTAATGTTCCTTGCCAAATGTTGGCCCATTCACACAACCTATCCATGTAGTTTTAAATCTCTTGCATTATAGTTCTGAAGTAATTTCTCACCAATGTTAGTGTTATCTGAAAATGTGGTATCGTATTTTCTATCCCGTCAACCGAGTACAGTAATACTATTGATCGCAAATGAGAACTGAAATCAATGGCACACCACAAATTGCATTTTCCAAAATAAAATGACACATTTATTCCATCTGACTGCATTTTGTTGGTTAACCAATCCTCAATACAAGCTAATAAATTACTCCCAAACCCATGTTGTCTGATCTTACCACTTACACTTTGGAGAAGTGACACATCCAATGCCTTCAGGAAGACCAGATACATTCCATCTCCAGGAATCCTACTATCCACCTTGCTTGTCATATCTTTAAGTAACTCAAGCAAACACTTCAAACTCGATTTAACCTTTGTAAAACCATGTTGACTCCAATGGATTGTGGTTTAACTTTGCAAATGTCCTCAACAATGGATTCTAATAATTGTCATAAATTACAATAGTTTATCATTTCGTTTTACGCCCAAATGTAACAGTTATTATAATTTCTTCCCTTTTGAAAACCTTTACGTTTTCTTTGAATTCCTGTTTAATGGGCAAAAGGTTTTAAGATATCAGCTCCAATTGCTGTTTGAGGCATGTGTGACTGACTGCTGGTGTACACTCTCGATGGGCTGACGTCTTTCTGGTGTTCCCATGCTGATGTCTCCAAGGCCAGAATGACGTTCTCCCATTGATGCGTTAGGGGGTTGGGGGATTATGGAATCCTCCTGTTGCTGGGTAACATTTTGAGGGACTGATGGGGCTTCTCATATTTCCCCATAACAGGTGGAGATACTGAACGGTTTCTGCATGTATCCTGGAGATGGGACCGAGGGAGTGATTGGTCTTCTCTTGTTCCCATACAACAGACATGTGTCTGAATTACCTCTTCCTTTATCATTAAAGAAGTCGCAGATCGTTTTTATCCTTATCCAACACCCTTGAAATAGACTAGGTGGGTCTGAATGACCTCCTGTTATCCCGGTGTAACAAGCTCGAGTCACTGTGTGACCTCTT
>NW_025135136.1:0-1179 GCF_004010195.1 Chiloscyllium plagiosum
CATTCCAAACAGGAGGTGAAGGAAAGGAGAAAACAGAACAAAGATATGAAACACATCACACACGCCTTCCCAGTTGAGTGCAGCTCCAACAAGAACGTGAAAAACATCCAGGATGAAGCTTGACTGACATCCCAATCATCTTGTTCACTCCCTCCACAGTGGGAGCAGTAGATGCCATCTGCAGATGCACTGTAGCAGCTCATTAAGGCTCCTTTGACAGCACCTTCCGAAACTGTAACCTCTACTGCCTAGAGGAACAAGGGCAGCAAACGTATGGGAGCACCATCAACTTCACCTTGAAAGTACATGCCGTCCTGACTTGGGATTATATCAGTGTCACTGGGATGAAATCCTGGCACTCCCTCCTTAAATGAACTGTGGTTGTAGCTACAAAACATAGACAGTAATGGTTCAAGCAAGCATCTCACCACCACCACCTCAAGTATCATTAGGGAATAATAAATCCTGGCCTCGGCAGTGATCTTCACATTCTGTGAACGGTAAAAGAAAAGATCTGTTAATCAGACTTCGTCACCATAATTCCTCCTGGGAGAGGTATCTTGCCATGACTTACCAGAAACTTTGATCCGGATGATAAAGAGAGTTCAGGAACTGCCGACTGCACCTCTGGAAATGGCACTTCAATACAACAACATGGTAAATGAGGCAAGTAGACACAAGTTCAATAGGAGGGATGACCTGTGCAGGCTTGATGGCTGCATCACAATAGAGTTGGGACCAATAGCTGAAGGAGATTCATTTTCTTGTGCTGTTGGAGATGATTACCAAGGGAATAAGCATGAATATACAACATTAGAAAGGAGAAATAAGGTGGACAAAAGGATTGAGAGTAACAGATAAAATTGGAATAGGAAATAGTATGGAATTAGATGGAAACAGACGAAGTTGAAACACAAAAAATGCTTGTATATGTCTGCACATTAACAGCATGTGGCAAATAAAGCAGGATGGTATTGGACCTCAAGAAAGACTTTGTGGAGTGCCTCCGAGGTGGATTCTTAGAACAGCTGGTGCTGGAGCCTACCAGGGAGAAGGCAATTCTGGATCTGGTATTGTGCAACGAACCAGAATTGATCAGGGACCTCGAAGTGAAGGAGCCATTGGGAAGTAGTGACCACAATACAGTAAGTTTCAATCTGCAATTTGAGAGGGAGAGGG
>NW_025135137.1:0-1179 GCF_004010195.1 Chiloscyllium plagiosum
AACCTGTTTTAAAATGACAGGCCCATAATCTGATAGGACCCGGTTAACCAGAGGACTGTTAAAAAAACTAGGGTCCAACAGATGAAACCAGTCTTTGGGAAAATAAAGGGACACAACTGAAGTGGGGCCCCACGGAGTGCGGCCTGTGGAATAGGCCTCAGGATTGTGTTTTCCTCTTGAACGATGCTCTTTTCAAATTTCACCTTGCCCAAACTCTCTCTCTCTCTTTGGATTTTCCAAGCGAATAATAATTCCCTGGGATAAAAGAAACGGGATCAATTAAAAGACAGGGATTTTTTTTTAGAGATGGCACAGCAAGATCCCAGGGATTGTCTCTCTCACCAACATCAAACATTAAACATGTCAGCCGGAAGTTGATTTTCAGGCGAGACGTTTTTGAAACCTTTCCAAAACGAGGAGT
Organism: Chiloscyllium plagiosum; assembly: GCF_004010195.1. Classification (NCBI taxonomy): domain Eukaryota; kingdom Metazoa; phylum Chordata; class Chondrichthyes; order Orectolobiformes; family Hemiscylliidae; genus Chiloscyllium; species Chiloscyllium plagiosum. The sequence goes on from NW_025135137.1 coordinate 422, forward strand.
TGGCTGATGAGAAATCTCACTGTGCAAAGATGGCATGATGACAATTGATGCACAGCAAGATCCCATATTGTGCAATGCAGCAGTAGCTAAATCATGATTCCTTTCTACTCTGCAATGCTGGTCAAGTGTTGATTATTTGCTGTAATGTCTGAAACTAAAATTACTGCTGTTTCACAATCTCAAATTCCTCTCATGGAGCTGCAGCTTGCTTAGGTCTTAGATCGTCGAACACAGAGAAGAAGAGAACTAAGAACAACGCAGGACAGCGACAGGCCCTTCGGCCCTCCAAACCTGTGACAAGTCATTTTGTACTTACTTTCTACAACTGTCTTCACTTACAGGATTCCTATTCCTCTCTTCCCTTCCTATTCATGTATTCGTCCAGGTGTTTCTTGAAAGCTGCTGTCGTGTCTGTTTCCACCACTTCCTCTGGCAGCACATTGCAGGCACTCAGCAGCCTTTCTGTGAAAAACCTGTCACTCACAGCTCTTTTAAACTTCTCCCTTCCTCCGTCAATCGCACCTTGAACCTGTGGCCCCTGTACCCCTTCAACTCTGGGAAAAAAGCCTCATACTGTCCACTCTGTCCACGCCAGTAACAATCTTATAAACCTCGATCAGCTCCCTCAACCTCCTGCATTCTATTGAGAACAGCCCCAGTCTATCCACCCTTTCTTCACAGCTAAACTTCCCAATACAAGACAACATCCGGGTAAACATTTTCCGTACCCTCTCCAAAGCATCCACATCCTTCTGGTG
>NW_025135138.1:0-1179 GCF_004010195.1 Chiloscyllium plagiosum
AGGTTCACTCAGCTGATACTGGGAATGGAGGGATCTTCCAATGAGAAGAGGTTGAATAAGTTGAGGTTGAACACATTGAAGTTTAGAAACCGAGAGGGAAATGGAATGAAACATGCAAGAGTCTGAGGGGCTCTGATCAGGCAGATGCTGGGATGTTAAAAAATAGAACAGGACAGCAAGCAACAGGCCCTTTGGACCGCCATGTCTGTGCTGTCCAAAATGCTATTCTAACTCATACCATCTGCCTGCACATGGTCCATATCCCTCTATTCTCTGCCTGCTCGTGTTTCTGTTGAAATGCCACTTCAACTTTTGCTCACATTTCTGCTTCTATGATTTCCGTCGGAAACCTCCACTCTCTCTGTAAAAAAATAACTTGCCTCACACATCTCGTTTAAACATTCTCTTTCTCACCTTAAACCTATGCGTTCTAGAATTTGAAGCTTACACATTGGAAAATAGATTCCGACTATTCACATTATCTGTCCCTCTCTGAATGTTATATTCTTGTACCTAGTTGCCTGTCGCCTCAGATACTCTTGCAAAACAATCCAACTTCATTTAATTCCCTCTTACACCTAACACACCCTTAAAAAAACCTTACACAGGCAACATGCTGATAAACCCTTTTGCACCCTCTCCAAAACATCCACATCCTTCCTACTGTGTGGAGATGAGAACTGCAAACAGTACTCCAAATGTGGCCAAACAAAGGTTTTATACAGTTACAACATCAGATGCAAACCACTTTACCTAACGTTGTGACCGATGAAGGCTAGTGTTACATTTGTATTCTTTCCCATCTGAAACACTTCTGTTGCCATTTTCAGGGAGTTACTGACTTGCACCAAGCTCCTTCTGTATATCAATATCCCTCAGTATCCAAACTTTCTTCTTGACTTTGACATCATCTCACACGTGTCCAGATTAAACTGAATTTGCCATTTATCTGCATAGCTTTCCAACTGATCTGTAACCTCCTGAAACTTTGGATCTCCTTGCTCATTCAATCCAACTCCACTAATTTTCATGTCATCTGCAAAAATTATCTTTGTCACTTCCTTTCGTTTCATCTATAACCAGAGGGCAGAAAATACCTGCAAGGGCTCACTTATTCTTGATGGAGATGAGGAGGAATACAAATACTGACTTGGCCTCCACAGCATTCTGCAGCAATGC
>NW_025135139.1:0-1179 GCF_004010195.1 Chiloscyllium plagiosum
TTTTGGTTCGCAGTGTCATCCTCAAACTCGGATATATATTGCATTCAGCACCCGCCGTCAGGCTGTCAGAATAGACTGTAAATCACTGATGCCATCGGACTGGTATTTGTGATACCCCAGTAGATATGTCTTTATCATAACGATTCATTAATCCTGACTCTCCGATTTCTATGTGTTAACCACCCGTCATCTCATGCTAATACACTGTCCGTAACACTATGAGCTTCTGTCTTGTGTAAGAACTTTTATTTTGTGATACGTTGTGGAAGATCTCTGGAAAGCCACATGCCTACCAGTTCCCCTTTATCAAGTCCGCATGTTACATTTTCAGGGATCTCAAAATATAATTTTCCATTCACAAAACCACGCTGACTCTGCGTGAAGCTTTTCTAAATGCCCTTCAATTCTTGCCTTAATAATAGACTCTAGCAGATTCTCAGTAATAATGGTTAGGCTCAATGTTTCCTGCCTTCTGTCTCATTCCTTTCTTGAAGACAGGCGCCACATTGGAGGTTCTCCAGTTTCGCTGGAATACTCCTGAAATCCAGAGAGTTATGGAATCTTTCACACAGTACCACCAGTCATTCTGTAACCACTTTTTTTTAAAAAAAACAACAACTATGAATTACTGCTGACGGATCTACCCTTACTCTCATCCGTTTGTCAAAAAAACATGTTCCTTTTGTTAGAGACAGTTCAGAAACTTGCCTCCCATTAACATTTTGTCTATATCATTGACATGCTTACAGTGCTTTCCCCTGTGAGGAGCAATGCAAAGTACTGGTGTAATTCTTTCCCTGTTCCCTGTAGCCAGTTCCCCAGTCACATCCTCCAAATGACCTCAATATACTTTCGAGACTTCATTTCTACCTAAGGTCACACACTCATTTTGAACTTTTTTTATATACACAGAAAACTTTGTGATGCTTGTTTTTATATTTCTTGTCAATTTACTTACATCATATCTTTTGTTCCCCCTTTTCTCGCTTTCTAGATTCATACAGTCACATCACGCACAAACAGACCCTTTGGTCCAACTTGTCCATGCTTAACTAAACTAGTCACATCCGCTTTCACGTGTCCCATATGCCTCTAAACGTTTCTCATTTATATATTTGACCAAATGTCTTTTAAATAATGCAGCTATCCTTTCATCTACCACTCTTCCGCTTGCAGTTC
>NW_025135140.1:0-1179 GCF_004010195.1 Chiloscyllium plagiosum
ACGGGGACTGCTGTTCCCTGTATTATACACGGGCACTGCTGTTCTGTGTATTATACACAGGTTCTGCTGTTCCCTGTATTATACACAGGGACTGCTGTTCCCTGTATTATACACGGGCACTGCTGTTTCCTGTATTTTACACAGGGGCTGCTGTTCCCTGTCTTATACACAGGGACTGCTGTTCCCTGTATTATACACGGGGACTGCTGTTCCCTGTATTATACACCGGGACTGCTGTTCCCTGTATTATAGACAGGTGCTGCTGTTCCCTGTATTATACATGGGGACTGCTGTTCCCTGTATTATACACAGGTGCTGCTGTTCACTGTATTATAGACAGGTGCTGCTGTTCTCCTGTATTATACACGGGGACTGCTGTGCCCTGTCTTACACACGGGGATTGCTGTTCCCTGTATTATAGACGGGTGCAGCTGTTCCCTGTATTATACACGGGGACTGCTGTTCCCTGTATTTTTGACAGGAGCTGCTGTTCCCTGTATTATACATGGGGACTGCTGTTCCCTGTATTATACAAAGGTGCTGCTGTTCACTGTATTATAGACAGGTGCTGCTGTTCCCAGTATTTAACAGGGGGACTGCTGCGCCCTGTATTATACACGGGGACTGCTGTTCCCTGTACTATAGACAGGTGCTGCTGTTCCCTGTATTATACACGGGTGCTGCTGTTCCCTGTATTACAGACAGGTGCTGCTGTTCCCTGTATTATACACTGGGACTGCTGTTCCCTGTATTATCCACAGGTGCTGCTGTTCCCTGTATTATACACAGGGACTGCTGTTCCCTGTATTATACACATGTGCTGCTGTTCCCTGTCTTATACACTGGGACTGCTGTTCCCTGTACGAGACACAGGTGCTGCTGTTCCCTGTATTATACACAGGGATTGCTGTTCCCTGTATTATACACAGGTGCTGCTGTTCCCTGTATTATACAAAGGTGCTGCTGTTCCCTGTATTATACACTGGGAGTGCTGTTCCCTGTATTATACACAGGTGCTGCTGTTCCCTGTATTATACACAGTGATTGCTGTTGCCTGTATTATAGACAGGTGCTGCTGTTCCCTGTATTATACACGGGGACTGCTGTTCCCTGTATTACACACAGGGATTGCTGTTCCCTGTATTATAGACGGGTGCTACTGTTCCCTGTATTATACAC
>NW_025135141.1:0-1179 GCF_004010195.1 Chiloscyllium plagiosum
GCTGGAAACCAGAGTTTACATCAGAGTGGTGCCAGAAAAGCACAGCAGGTCAGGCTGCAAAAGTTAGGACAGAAGATGCTTGAAACCAGAGTTTAGATCAGAGTGGTGTTGGAAAAGCACAGCAGGTCAGGCCGCAAACGTGAGGAAGGGAGACGCTGGAAACCAGAGTTTAGATCAGTGAGGTGTTGGAAAAGCACATCAGGTCAGGCCGCAATAGTGAGGACTGTAGATGCTGGAAACCAGAGTTTAGATCAGTGTGGTGCTGGAAAAACACAGCAGGTCAGGCTAAAAAGGGAAGACCGCAAATGCTAGAAGCCAGAGGTTAGATCAGAGTTGTGCTGGAAAAGCACAGGAGGTCAAGCCGCAAAAGCAAGGACGACGGATGCTGGAAATCCAAGTTTAGATCAGTGTGGTGCTAGAAAAACACGGCAGGTCAGGCCACAATAGTGAGGACGTCAGATGCTGGAAATCAAAGTTTAGAGCAGTGTGTTGCTGGAAAAGAACGGCAGGTCAGGCCGCAATAGTATGGACTGTAGATGCTGGAAATCAGGGTTTAGGTCAAGGTGGTGCTGGAAAAGCACAGCAGGTCAGGCCGCAAAACTGAGGACGGCAGATGCTGGAAACCAGAGTTTAGGTCAAGGTGGTGCTGGAAAAGCATAGCAGGTCAGGCAGAAAAGGTGAGGATTGCAGATGCTGGAACCAGAGTTTAGATCAGAGTGGTGCTGGAAACGCACAGCAGATCAGGCCACACAAGTGAGGATTGCAAATGCTGGAAACTAGAATGTGGTCGGAGTGGCGCTGGAAAAGCACAGCAGGTCAGGCAGCAAAGTGAGGACGGCAGATGCTGTAAACCAGAGTTTAGATCAGACAGGTGCTGGAAAAGCACAGCCGGTCAGGCCGCAATAGTGAGGACTGCTGATGCTGGAAATCAGAATTCAGATCAGAGAGATGCTTGAAAAGTACAGCAGGTCAGTCTGCAAAAGTGAGGACTGAAGATGCAGGAAATCAGAATTCAGATCAGAGAGATGCTGGAAAAGCACAGCAGATCATGCCGCAAAAGTGAGGACGGCAGATGCTGGAAACCAGATTTTGGATCAGAGTTGCTATGGAAAAGCACAGAAGGTGATGCCGCAAAAGTGAGGATGGCAGATGCTGGAAACCAGAAAATGAATCAAAGTG
>NW_025135142.1:0-1179 GCF_004010195.1 Chiloscyllium plagiosum
ACAGTATTAGGCAAGAACTTTCAAAAGCTGATTAGGGGAAGATGTTCGCAGGTAAAGGGACGGCTAGAAAATGGTAAGCCTTCAGAAATGAGATAATGAGAATCCAGAGAAAGTATATTCCTGTCAGGGTGAAAGGAAAGGCTGGTAGGTGTAGGGAATGCTGGATGACTAAAGAAATTGAGGCTTTGCTTAAGAAAATGAAGAAAGCATATGTAAGGTATAGACAGGATAGATTGAGTGAATCCTGAGAAGAGTATAAAGGCAGTAGGAGTATACTTGAGGGAAATCAGGAGGGCAAAAAGGAGACATGAGATTGCTTTGGCAAATAGAGTTAAGGAGAATCCAAAGAGTTTTTACAATACACTAAGGACAAAAAGGATAACTAGGGAGAGAATAGGGCCCCTCAAAGATCAGCAAGGCGGCCTTTGTGTGGAGCTGCAGAAAATCGGGGAGATACTAAATGAGTATTTTGCATCAGTATTTACTGTGGAAAAGGATATGGAAGATATAGACAGTAGTGAAGTAGATGGTGACACCTTGCAAAATGTCCATATTACAGTGGAGGAAATGCTGGATGTCTTGAAACACATAAAGGTGAATAAATCCCCAGGACCTGTTCAGGTGTACCCTAGAACACTGTGGGAAGCTAGAGAAGTGATTGCTGGGCCTCTTTCTGAGATTTTTGTATCATTGATAGTCACAGGTGAGGTGCCGGAAGACTGGAGGTTGGCTTACATGGTGCCACTGTTTAAGAAGGGTAGTAAGGACAAGTCAGGGAACGATAGACCGGTGAGCCTGATGTTAGTGGTGGGCAAGTTGTTGGAGGCAATCCTGAGGGACAGGATATGCAAGTATTTGGAAAGGCAAGTACTGATTAGGGATAGTCAACATGGCTTTGTGCGTGGGAAATCATGTCTTACAAACCTGTTTGAGTTTTTTGAAAAAAGTAACAAAGAGGATTGATGAAAACAGAGTGGTAGATGTGATCTATATGGACTTCAGTAAAGTGTTTCACAAGTTTCCTCATGGGAGACTGGTTAGCAAGGTTAGATCTCATGGAAGGAGAAAGTGAGGTCTGCAGATGCTGGAGATCAGAGCTGAAAATGTGTTGCTGGAAAAGCACAGCAGGTCAGGCAGCAGCCAGGAAACAGGAGAATCGACATTTCGGGCATAAGCCCT
>NW_025135143.1:0-1179 GCF_004010195.1 Chiloscyllium plagiosum
TACTGTACTGGTCCACGTGATGGACAGATAGCTCGTGGACTGGAGAGACCTGTGCTATATTCCATCTTGGACTGATTGCTGGGTTGTACTGATCCTGGTCTGCACAGTGCTCCATGTTGAGCAGATACCTCATCTGGGCTTATACGGTCTGTGTTGGAACTGTGAGGTGGATTAACAATGCGATATAATTTCAGATAGAACTATCACTCCTCCAGCATGGTGCATTCCGCTGTTAAATCCAGTGTTTCTGCAACACGTTGTTCATTCAGTAATTAGCCAATTAAAACGTGAATATCTGTCCTTTTTGTTATGGAACTGAGCAGACACATCTCAAAATACACGATGAAGGTAGTCTTGACTGGAACTTTTTCTTATTTTAAAGATAAATGTAAGATGCTGTGTTTCAAATACAATTCGCTTTGTGAAAATATTAGACATTAAGCAAAACACAATTCATTCAACCATTGTCGACCAAACACAAAAAAGCAGAATAATCGATTGTTTACCTACTAAACAATAGCTGTTCCAATATGGTCACATCTTATAAACACACACTTGTCAAGCAAACAATTCAGGAAAGAGATTGTCTCACCTGCAGTTCTCCAATGCAGGAGGAAAGAACATCAAAAAGACAATTCTGAGAGAAATCTCAGAGAGAGTGTAGCAGCTGGGAGAGATTTCCCGCCTTCCAATCCTGATGATACCCCAGCAATAACTAGGGAAAGTTAAACCGAAGAATGCTGGTTCTGTGACAGCTTGACCGTCACTCCACACGACCAGGCCGCAGCAGCAAGGACCACGAGGAATGGACTGCAATTATACAGTTTATGGTACTGTCGGAGCCTCTCAGAAATGCCTACCCCCACCTAAACCGTTAAATGATGGTAAGATACATGTCAAAGTTAAACATAAATAAATAAAACGAAAGGATGCAGCAGGCCTGGTTATCAGACACAGCCGGCCTTGGGAGCCCAGCAATTCCGACCCTGCCAAAACATCGTAGGATCATCGAGCTAGTGAATAGAAAGCATCATCCCTCTGTCTCACCCCTAACTTTACAATTGGAGATGCTGTTATTAGCCCAATATTCAGCGATGTCAACATTCCAGCCAGACCAAGTATTATTGTGACTTATAAGGATTGTAATGAAAGGGTTAACTGGAGCTGTTTGTACATTGA
>NW_025135144.1:0-1179 GCF_004010195.1 Chiloscyllium plagiosum
TTAATTTTTTGCATCTCTGCTCAGATGTTGTCACATCGACTGAGTTTCGCTCCATCTCCTTTGATTTTTTTCTTCTTTCTGATCTGTGACAAAGTGTCTGATCTGAATGATAGCAGCAAAGCTGTTATCTCAGTTGTATCTCGAGTAATTTGTTATGGACATTAAATGAGAAATTACAAAGTTCCTCTCTTTGGCAGGGCTCTAAATATCGATGACGTATTGCATTGTGAGAACTTGCGATGACAATGTTGAAACAACACAGAAGTTGCTGTAAACGCTCAGCAGGTCTGGCAGCGTCAGTGCATAGAAATCAGAGTTAACGTTTCAGGTCCAGTGCCCCTTCCTCAGAACTGATAGTAACACGGAAAATGTTGGTTTATATGCAGAAGAGACTGGATAGATCTTAATGGAGACAGTTAGTAGCTAACAATAGGGTGTGAGTAATGGAAGGCTGTGTGACAACTCGGCCTGGTGTATGGGTAGGGGGCTAGGACATTGGGGAGTTCAGGCCCGAAAATTATTGAACTTGATTATGAGTCTAAAAGGCTAGTTGTTGTTCATGTATCCTGGTGGCTAGTTTTCTGCCTGTTTTTTTCCGATGTAGTGCTTGTTACAGTTCTTGCAAGGCTTATTATACCTGGAGCAGAACAGACATTAAAAGTATGAAAATATGTAAAACTGGAGTATTCCGTTTCCGTTAGTTGGCATTACAGCATCAAAGAGTTCTAATTTCAAGATTATCATGAAAAGAGCCAGGAGTGAAATAACGAAAATCTTCTTTATTGAGAGAGTTGTTCGGATTTGGAATGGACTGCTGGGAGAGTTGTGGATGAGCCAGATCTCTGTGGTGGGCAATTTGTTGGAGGGAATCCTGAGGGACAGGATGTACATGTATTTGCAAAGGCAAGGATAGTCAACATCGCTTGGGAAATCATGTCTCACGAACTTGATTGAGTTTTTTGAAGAAGTAACAAAGAAGACTGATGAGGGCAGAGCAGTAGGTGTGATCTATATGGACTTCACTAAGACGTTCGACAAGGTTCCCCATGGTAGACTGATTAGCAAGGTACAGGAATACCTCATGGAAGACAGGAGGAAGTAGCCATTTAGATACAGAACTGGCTCAAAGGTAGAAGACAGAGGATTGTGGTGGAGGGTTGTTTTTCATTTTGGAGAACT
>NW_025135145.1:0-1179 GCF_004010195.1 Chiloscyllium plagiosum
GACCTCACTTTCTCCTTACAGATGCTGCCAGACTTGCTAAGATTTTCCAGCATTTTCTCTTTTGGTTTCACTCAATCTATCATGTCTATACCTGACATGTGTTTCCTCCTTTTTTCTTATTCAAATCCTCAATTTCTATAGTCATCCAGCATTCCCTATACCTACCAGCCTTTCCTTTCAGCCTAACAGAAATATACTGTCTCTAGACTCTAGTTATTCTGAAGGCTTCCCATTCTCCAGTCGTCCCTTTACCTGTGAACATGTGCCTCCAATCAGCTTTTGAAAGTTTTTGCCTAATACTATCAAAATTGGCCTTTCTCCAATTTAGAATTTGAATCTGAAAACATGAAGACAGATGTTGAACCGATATTATTGAAATCATTGTTGTTTTCTGGAAGACTATGACGTTCCTAGCTTGAAGATAAGATGCTGTTCCTTGAACTTAATTAGGATGATGTTGGAAGCTTTTTTTTTTAAAAAGAGGTTTTCTTAAGCTGTTCAGACATGGCTCTGGAGCAGATGGAACCTGAACCCAGGTCTCCTGCCTCAAAGATAGGGACATTACCTGTGCACAAGGGCTTTTTTTTTAGACATTTTTATGTTTTCTTTATTTAACCTATTCTTTTTCAAAACAAACCTACTTTTCTAAACAACCTGTTCAGAGATGTTAGTACACAACACTAGAGCAGGTGGAATTTGAGCCCATCTCTCAGTTCAGGGGTAGGGACACTACCATTGTGCCACAAGAGGGCCCTTGAACATGTTCTTCAACTCCTTGTATCAATTCCCTTCAGCTGCATAGACTTGGTTGTTGTGGGTGTCGCCATTAATAATAGGAAGATAGCTCAGGTTTTAAAATGGAAACAAACAGCTGTTTTTTGCAAGTTAGAGAAAGTTATCATTTAGTTAATTAACATGAAACTATTTTTACTCAAAAAGTCAAACTGGATTGTATGCTATCTATGTTAGCTGATATTTGTGCAGACAATGTGATTAATGATTTACAAGTCAGAGAGCCCAGATTATCTCACTCTGCCTCATGTGACTCATTACAGACCACATCAATCGTGATGTTCAGTGCTGAAGGAGAGTAGGAGCTGAGGGAGGCAGATCATTCAAGCTACTACAGATGATGTTGGGTAGTTGTAGAACATAGAAGAATACAGCACAGTACAGGCC
>NW_025135146.1:0-1179 GCF_004010195.1 Chiloscyllium plagiosum
CCCATGACTGTGGGTTTCCACCAGGTGCTCCAGTTTCTTCAGTCCAAAGATGTGCAGGTTAGGTGGATCGGCCATGCTACATTACCCATAGTGTTCAAGAATGTGTAGGTTAGGTATGCTAGCGATAGGAAATGCAGGGGTGGGAAGCTCTTCGGAAGTTTGGTGTGGATTTGTTGGGCCAAATGGCCTGTTTCCACACATAGGATTTTATTCTATTTTAAATATAAGCAGATCATGGAAAAAGGCTAAAACAGAGTGGTGGTAGTGGGTGACTTAAATTTCCCCAATATTTACTGGAATTCCCTTAGTGTCAAAGACTTGGATGGGTTAGAATTTGAGAGGTGCATCCAGGTGGGATTCTTGAAACAATATGTATATATAGTCCAACTAGGGAAGGGGCTGTATTAGACCTTGATCCATGGAATGAGCCTGGCCAGGTGATCGAAGTTTGTTTTTTTGGGGGGAGGGGGCGCATTTTGGGAGCAGTGATCATTATTTCCAAGGTATAAAGATAGTTATGGAAAAGATAAAATTGATCTTCGGCTGAAAATGCTACATTGGGCGGGAGGTTACTTACAACGGCATTCTGCACGATCTGGAAAAAAATGGTAACTTTCAGAAATCAAGCAAGTCACTTGAGGAATATAAAGGAAGCATAAATGAACTTAAAATAAATCAGAAGGGCTAGAAAGGGCTAAGAAATGTCCTTGCCAAGTAGTATTAAGGAAAATCCCAAGGCACTTTCTATTTATATTAAGAGCAAGAGGGTAACTAGGGATAGGGTAGGTTGTGACACAGTGTAAACTTGAACTTTAAGCACTTAATGGATTGAAAGAATCAAAGATAACTCATTACATATGGAATGAATCAGCAATAAACTGCTTCTTAAGATGACAAGGTAAAACAGTCGTAAAGCAATTAAAACCAACAGGTTCATTAACCATCCCTGGGAAGGAGTTGAAGCAACAAAGAAGCTGTTCCCTGGGAAAGGGGAAATAACACTGCTATCAACCTACCTGACAAATAGGCAATTACATCAGCCGTCCTGAACTAAAAGGAGTTAACTGCAGGAAAAGCTGTTTTTTAAACAGACCGCTAACTCAGAGTATAGGAAAGAATAGAGGAGCTACTTCAGCTAAGAAGGGAAGCTATAGACTGGAGGTCTCCAGAAATGTAATC
>NW_025135147.1:0-1179 GCF_004010195.1 Chiloscyllium plagiosum
CAATCTCAGTGCTAAGCGAACAGTGGCAGATACGTGGGAACTAGGAATGGGCTGACCGTTTATTATCGGTTCCCCCAGTGGCTGTGGTGATTCCATCATTAATATGGGGAAGGCTGAGATAAATAGATTTCTCCAAAACATCAAAAACTCCAGGGACAGCGCGGTGTTGTTGAAATGTATAATTCAATAGTAATGCAGTTTAACATCGGCTACTTTACCAGGTTCCCCCACCCCCACAAGGCAGTAACCACTGCTGTCACATAGTCCCAAATCCCAGCCCCAGAATCAGAGGAATTGAGTGGCGCAGTCGCGAAGATCCAACTGGAAGTTGGGATAGGAATGCGGTCGCACAGATACTCGAGGACTCCAGTGACACAACCGGTCAATGCACAGCATTTCTATGACGGTTTAGAGGCGCAAGTAATTCCGAGGTTGGGAGTGCTCCGGGTCAAAGGCGGAGCAAAAGGGAATTTTTTTTCCCGTTTATAGCAATCGATAGTGCAGTTTGCTGAGACAGCTGAGTGCCACAACTGGAGCGAGGGCGTCTGGTTTGAAGTTTGAACTTGCTTCATTATCACCCACTTCCCTGGAATGAATTGCTTTCACCATTTTCATTTCGAATTGTTTAATATCTCCCTGCAGTCTGCAACTTTCTTCCTCATGGTTAATTGCATTACTAACTGTTATATTTTCTGCACACTGCTAAATCACGGCCACTACAAGTAAATATGAATCATTGATCTATATGAGAAAACAGTGGAACTCACTGCAGGCATGGTTTGTCGGTTTGCAGGCGACGCCAGAATTGTAGACAATGAGGAAGATTATCTAAGTTTCAAAAGGATCTGAATCCAATGAGTCGTTGGACACAAAAAAATGTAACATGGAGTTCAATCTGGATAAATGGAAGGTATTGCATTTTGGTACAACAACAAGTTGCGTAGTGTTGGAGAACACGGAAGCTAGGGGTGCAGGTGCATAATTCCTTGTAGTTTGCATCACCTACAGACAAGGTGGTTCAAAGGCATTTAACATACTTCCCTTTATTGTTCAGTCCTTTGCGTATAGGAGTTGGGACGTTATGTTGAAGCTTTGCAGGACATTGATGAGGCCTCTTCTGGAATATTATGTCCAGTTCTGGCCGGCCAGTTGTAGGAATGATATTCGGCTGGAGCATGT
>NW_025135148.1:0-1179 GCF_004010195.1 Chiloscyllium plagiosum
TTGAAATCAGCTTCCTCGCTCCTGCCTGCTGACTAAGAACCAAAAAAAGGTCTCCTCCCACAATCCAAATATGCGCAGGTCAGGTGAATTGGCCATGCTAAATTGCCCATAGTGTTAGGTGCATTAGTCAGAGGGAAATGGGTCTGGGTGGGTTACTCTTCTGAAGGTTGGTGTGGACTGGTTGGGCCGAAGGGCCTGTTTCCACACTGTAGGAAATCTAATCTAATCAAATCAATGAGTCTGACTCGGAGCCTCCTGGATGTTGGGGAATCCTTCCCCCACCTCCCAGGTTTCCTTCCTGGTCAGAACCAAACTGATTTTTTTGCCCCAATCTGGAACATTTTATTTATTTCCCCCACATGGACCCTCTGATGAGAACCATCCTGCACACACTGGCCAAATCATATCTGATTGAACTAAGATGAACCAAATTATAACTTTAATTGCAGGCCCATCTGTGTTCCTTTCCATAACATTCCTGAATCTTCACACGAGTTCTGATAACTTTCTGCAAAATGCTCCCCCCACTGATAGCCGAACACTTGTCACGATATCAGGGGCAGGGGCTATTTCCTTAGGTCCTATTCCCAGAGGGAGGAAACTGCCAATGACAGATTAATCCCACACACGCACAGCCTCCCTCCTGGCACTGACCCGCCCTGCACATACACTAACAATTGGCCAGCACTGCGCCTGTGCACTGGTCTCCCCTCCGACAGCACATGCTCCAGATCACACACGAAGCTGGGTGATTGACAGCATCTGCTGCCCAATAGGGTGGATGGGTCAGGGCTGGAGATTGTAAGCAATGAATGAATGTGGATGACACTGGGGGATGGACAGGTGAGTGAGGGACAGGATCAGTGCAGCAGCAGGAGGGGACCCTGAACAAACTGAGAAATGGGAGAGTCTGACAGGAGAGAAACTACAGGAAGGTTCTGTTTGGAGGCTCAGGCAAGGACAGCTGGGAGACAGTATGCCCTGGTGGCTTGGGCATGTTTTCCAATCAGCCTTTTCAAAGATGCTGTTACTCAACTCTGAGCCCGATCCTCCTGGTTTAGAGGTAAGGACACTACCACCAATTCCTGGTGGGCTAGTGGAAAGAAGGGAAGATTTCCTCAATCTCTCTCACATGGAAACTCCATTAGCTCCTCCCACTTACTGTCTATGGTGGGGATG
>NW_025135149.1:0-1179 GCF_004010195.1 Chiloscyllium plagiosum
CTGTCTTCAAGGGCCCAATTTTAGTCTTAAAATTTTGCCTTTCACATTTTTTTGCCTTTCACATACCTAAAAAAGCTTTGACTATCTTCCTTTATATTTTTGGCTAGTTTACCTTCGTACCTCATTTTTTCTCTGCGTATTTCCTTCTTAGTAATCCTCTGATGTTCTTTAAAGGCTTCCCAGTCCTCCGTTTTCCCACTTATCTTTGCTATGTTATACTTTTTCTATTTTAACTTTATATGTTTCTTAACTTCCCTCGTCAGCCACGGCCACCCATGACTCCTCCTAGGATCTTTCTTCATATCCGCCATTGTTCCTCCACGGTCATCCCTGCTAAGGTATTGCACCATTGAACTTTGGCCAGCTCCTCCCTCATAGTTCCATAGTTCCCTTTATTCAACTGAAATATTGTCACTTCCAATTGTACCCTCTCCCTCTCAAATTGCAGGTTGAAGCTTATTGTATTATGGTCACTCCTTCCCAATGGCTCCTTCAATTTGAGGTCCCTGACCAATTCCGGTTCATTGCACAATACCAGATCCAGAATTGCCTTCTCCCTGGTAGGCTCCAGCACCAGCTGTTCTAAGAATCCATCTCGGAGGCACTCCACAAAGTCTCTTTCTTGTGGCCCAATACCATCCTGATTCTCCCAGTCTACCTGCATGTTGAAATCCCCCATAACAACTGTAGTAACATCTTTGCGACAGGCCAATTTCAGCTTCTGATTTAACTTACATCCGACATCCAGACTACTGTTTGGGGGCCTGTAGATAACTCCCAAGAGGCTCTTTTTACCCTTAGTATTTCTCAGCTCCATCCACACAGACTCTACATCCCCTGATTCTAGGTCCCCCCGCGCAAGGGACCGAATATCATCCCTTACCAACAGGCCACCCCACCCCCTCTGCCCGTCAGTCTGTCCTTACGACAGCACGTGTCGCCTTGAATATTCATTTCCCAGGCCCTGTCCACTTGAAGCCACGTAAGACTTGGGATGTCTCACTACACTGAAGGTACTATGTAAATACAGATTGTTATTGGCAAGTTTTTTTGTGTTAGAGGCAGACAGTGGGATATATGTATATACTATTGGCTGGATAGCTGAGATGCTTGACAGATGTTGAAGTTAGTGATAGATCTTTGAGATTGGGGAGATAGGCCGCCTACTTGCGGAGCGTT
>NW_025135150.1:0-1179 GCF_004010195.1 Chiloscyllium plagiosum
TTTCATTCTGTCTGCCAGAAAGCATGATGGTGATTGGGGAATTATCGTTGTATTCCCCTCAAATTTCCACAACATCTGCCCCCGTTCCTTTCTGTCTCCTAACTAATGTTATTTTTATTTGTCCCTGGCACATTAATTCATGGGTTTTAACGAACAAGGTCTTTGTACATAGCATTTTTTTTCTTGTACTGAAGTAAAAAAAAATGTAAATCTCACTGTTTTAAAGAGAATAAAACAGCAATAAGATGCTTGCCAATTAAAAACAACTGAAGCGCAACTTGTGTGGTGACATTACAACATTGCCTTCAGACAGCAGTCAGACTCATGTTCACACCCATCCAAGCTTCCTCTGTAAGGCAAGGGCAACTCTGTCCAGGGACAATCTTTTGGTTGGCAGTTTTTCTAGTGGAAGAGAGAACAACAAAATAACAACAACTTGATTGTGTGATTTTTGGGGCTGCAAGCCAATACAATATTGTACATGAACAACACAGCAAAATCATCTAACCTGCGAAAAGAAAACATCCATCAGTTTCCCCCCACCCCCACCTCGGCACTGACTTCACTAGTGATTGGAAATTCGACCAATACCTAGTGATGTCGACATCCAATCCACTCCCGTTGTTATTGTGAGCTGAAAATGTTGTGGTGAAAGGTGTTAACTGGAACTGTTTGTTCAGTAACTGTGATTGATGTCAGTCTCCATGGACTCTAACTGTGTCAATAGAGGATTTCTCTCTCCTATTAGTAAGGGACCTCTCGGTGCTTTACCCATGGTAGCAGCAGAGACATCACCTCCAACACTGACGGAGTCAGTAGCTACAGAGACAGGGAGAGGAGATATCAGAATCTGAGAACAAGATTTCTCTCTCCTATTAGTAAGGGACCTCGTTCGGTGCTTTATCCCATGGTAGCAGCAGAGATATCACCTCCAACACTGACGGAGTCAGTAGCTACAGAGACAGGGAGAGGAGATATCAGAATCTGAGAACAACAGACTGAAATTTTCCAGTAATGGATCATAACCTGAGAACATTAGACTGGAATGTTACAACAATGGATCAGTATCTAAGAATGTTAGACTGGAATATTCCAATAATCGATCAGAATCTGAGAACAATAGACTGGAATGTTACAACAATACAGAGGGGTTTATCCGATGGTCTTTTCTTGTTTTCC
>NW_025135151.1:0-1179 GCF_004010195.1 Chiloscyllium plagiosum
ATGTTTCCACTGGCAGGTGAAGCTGGGACAAGAAGGAATGGCCTCAACATTAGAGGGAGAAGATTTAGGATTGAATTGAGAATGAACCTCTTCACCCAGAGGTTTGTAATCTCTGGAATTTCCTGCCCAGTTAAGTAGTTGATACTACTTCAGTAAACGTTTTGAAAACAAAGGTAGATACTGTTTGAACAATAAAGTAAATACGGGATACGGTGAGAGTGCGGGAAAGCAGATCAGAGTCAACGAGTAGATCAGTCATGATCTTATTGAACGGCAGAGGACTAGACGGCCTACTCCTGCTCCTAGTTCTTCTGTTCTTCTGTTCTTATGAAAGGGGAGTCGCCAGTTATCCCAGTTTAGCTGCTCTGCTTTGGTTTGTTTGGTCCGATTTTCCACAGTCTGGCTGTTTACTTGAAGCAGGCAGCCAGTTGTGAAGCTACCGGACCCAAAGAAGCAGGTCCATGTTTTCATCCCTCGCTCGGACAACTCTCCTGTTAGAAACTGGGTTTGATGTTGTTTTTTTTTTCCTTTCGGTTTTGCCATGTGATGTTTATGGGGATTATATCAAGTACTTGGAACACCATCATTAAATTGGGATAATCTGTTGGGTTTTCTGATAGATTAAGTTATTCTATATTGTATCCTCTTGTGTTTGTGTCTCCCTTAGTAATCTTGGTAAGACATTCTGGTTTGTTTAAAACTAAGTGGTTTGACCAGCTGTATCACTCCTGGAATAACCGCCTTACACTTGCTTAAGTCAACGAGCAAAGGTTCGGTTTGTGCTACTTCTTTGAAATGATTTGAGGAGGTCTGTCCTTGCCTATAACAGTGTGTAACAGCTAGATCTGATATACGGGCATGGGTTGAGAATAGGAGAACTGGCAGGAAAAAGAGAATCAGCATAAACCGTTCGATATATTTTGGAGTAGAAAGCAATGACTAGCCGGATAATCCAGGAATTGATGTTTGGGCCCCATCTATTCAGAAAGCAGATCAAACATTTGTTCATGGGTATTAAATGTAACCTTTCCAAATCTGCTGATGGTACCAAACTGAGATTGTGAGTGGAAGAGGAGCATATAAAAAAGTTTCAAGGTAATTAAGACAAGTGGACGAAGTTGCAAAATATGTGGCAGATGAAGAACAATGTGGATAGATGCAAAATTGATCATTTTGGTT
>NW_025135152.1:0-1179 GCF_004010195.1 Chiloscyllium plagiosum
TTTGATCTGACTCATGCCAGCTGTATCTTGAATAAAAAAAAACATATGTCCCTATTCCGTTTAAATAAAGTGAAACAAAATTATTTGACTTCCCGATTACCTGCTGAAACTGGATGCTAACTTTTCATATTTCATGTACAAGGAAGCGAAATGCTCTGTATGCTGACGCTTTGTGCTGTGTATTTCCCCACTTAATATTTATATCTGCCAAAACGCTTAAACCTCTTTTTTTTGCATGTTATATGCTGCTACGTTTTTGTCCACTTGTTTATCCTTATTCTGTCCGTCCACAACGTTGCTGTGCCGCTCTCATTACTTGCTTCCATATCTATTTTGTGTCATCTCCAAACTGAGCAACAGTACATTGACTTATGTTGTACAGGTGATTAGTACATGTTGTCAACAGCTGTGGCACCAATATTGTTGGCTCCGGGAATCTGCAAGTTACAATTTGCTATCATGAAAATGCCATCATTCCCTCGCCTCTCCATTCATTCCCCACTCCTCGACTAATACATACCCCAAATGTGTTGGTTTATGCTTCTATGCTTGTGAAGTGCTGTCGTATAAAACACCGTCAGAATAATTTTAGAAATTCAGATATATTCCATTTACTGCATTCCCCTTTATGTATTGTGCTTGTTACGATCTGAAAATACTTGTAAACGTGTTAGGTCTGATTTCGTCAGCACAAAGCTATGCGGAATCCATTTTTATTCTGTAATGCATTTCTAATGCTCTGTTATTCCAACTTTAATCATAGATTAACATTTTCACAGTGGCAGATATGCTGTCAACCTGAGCTGAATTTGTCAGGCTGGACACTCACAAGACGTGACCATTGTTGAATAAAGGTGTTGAGGAACAAATCAAAACGAAAGAGTATCCTATATCAGAGAGACAACAGGGTTCAAGTGAATTTCTTGTAGGGACTTCAATAAAGTGCAGACCAGGAAGAAAAGAAGGGATATGAAATAATTTAATCTGCCAAGGCTAAAGATCATCCAAAGAGGGTCTACAAGTACATATCTGGCAAGAGAACAACCCGAGAAACATGACCTGAAAGATCAAGGAGGTTGACATTGCTTTTGAGCTCAGCAGATGGAATTGGCATTAAACGAATTTTTCACGTCATTTTTTATTATTGAGACAGCGAGACCAAATGTTCACTCTCCATAT
>NW_025135153.1:0-1179 GCF_004010195.1 Chiloscyllium plagiosum
CCCTATTGGCCTGTAAAATGTGCCTGACTGTCAAAGTGTTAATGAATCGAATTAAAGTGAATGGCAGCAAAGGAGTTAAAACCTTATCGAACCAATCAAAGCCCATCCATCCAGAATAATAACTGGGTTTTGCAGAACAGAACCAGGATATATTGCTAACTATTAGCCAAGGTTCATATACAAAATAGAAAGGTATGTTTTTAAAACAGAGTAAAATGCAGATTATTGATATCACTATGGCAGCCGTTTTCCTGGTGCAGTATTTAATTTTCATCTTCTGGCAACAAATGGCAGCAAATCGATCAAAGGAGAATGCAACAGTGAGCCAGACAGAGCAGTCTGTCGCTGCAGATACCAGGACAGCAATAAAACTACACACAGGGGTGAAGTCCAGGAAAATCCATTGGAAATAATAATTACTGATTTGTCTCAATATGACTTCTGTAATAATGACAAGTACATCCGCCGTTGCCATTGCCACGAGATAATGAGAGGAGCAAGCTGAAAGGCCACAATTCTCCCGAGACATGATCACAATTCCTAGCAAATTCACTGTAAAGGAGAGAAGGAAAAAAATGACAGAAAATAACTAAAATAGTTTTGTTCTCTTCTGTAGTTGGCTGTAAGCCCAAAGTGTTTGCAATGAGATTAATGTGTGTATCGTTTGGAAAATGGGCAGACTCAAAGGGATGGAGACTTATTTTTAACAGATCCAACACATTTACAACATATTCAGTTCTCAGTTTGGCAGAGTCTGTACATAATTTCTACACCGAAAAGTAAAAAAAGTGAATGGGGTTAAAAGGTTTTACATAAATTGGTTAAAGTTATGAACTGCAAGCACTAATCACCGAAATTAAAGTCATGATGAATTCCTTTGAACAAAACAAGAGCAGAGTTTAATCAACATGACTAACGAATTTTCAAAACTATGTGGAATTATTTCGATTGCTAGCACAGTTAATATCTGCAGAACAAAAATTGATTCAGATAGTCATATAGATGGATACCACTTAAAAAGATCCTTTGATAAAATCTGCCTGTCTTCAACAACTCCCTCTTAAATATTCTAAACCGATTTACCAGCATCACAAGTGCACTTCAAGAAAAAAAAAACAAAATATTATTATGGTTACTGTCTTTATAACACTTACAGGCTGTGAATTCTAGTTTCTCACC
>NW_025135154.1:0-1179 GCF_004010195.1 Chiloscyllium plagiosum
TCAACCTCCCTCGTCAACCAAGGTTGCCTCACATGACCATCTCTTTCCTGCCTGACGGGTACATACTTGTCAAGGACACGTCGTATCTGTTCCTTGAAAAAGTTCCACATTTCCACGACATCCTTCCCTGACAGCCTATGCTCCCAACTTATGCTCCTCAGATCCTGTCTTACAGCATCGTATTTACCCTTCCCCCAATTGTAAAACCTACCCTGTTGCACGCACCTAACTCTCTCCATAACCATATGATTACATTGACATGGCCACTATGCTACCATTTTCCCTTTCGGATGTTTAGTGTAAATGTGGAGAATTCTTGCTCCAATTACACAGAGCCCTGGTGAGGCCCCACCTCGAGTACAGTGTATACGTTAATCTCCTGACCTCAAGAAGGACTTTCCCAGACTAAAGGAAGAGCAACAGATTGGGATAAGGGTATTGTCCAATGAGCAGAGATTTAATAAGGTTATAATTCCAGGAGCTGAGAGGAATGGGAGTTGTTCTAATTGAAACATAACTTTAATTCGGCAACAGATAGAATACTGTGTACAGTTCTGGTTGCCATACTAAAGGGAAAATGTGATTGCACTGGAGAGGATACAGAGAAGATTCACCAGGATGTTGTTTGGGCTGGAGCAATTCAGCTATGCAGAGGTAAAAGGAAAGTCACCACAGAGCTACTCTCTCATTTGAAAGAGATGACTGGTGGTGGTCACCACATCTCAGGTGAAGGGAGAGCTTAGCCTGATGTAGGCACTGAACCCACATTGTCCTCATCACTCTACTTTGCAAATGAGCCATCCAGCCAACTGAGCTAACCAAACCCCACAGATGTGGCAGGCTGGGGTTGTTTCCTTTCGAGCTGAAAGGGCTGAATGGCCTTCTGATTGCAGTGTACCAGAGGCTTGGACAGTGGAGATGGGAAGAAGCTTTTCCTGTTTGAAGAAGAGTCAGTAACGCAGTGGTACAGTTTTATGGTAAAAAGCAGGAGGTTTTAAAGGGGACTTTTCACCCAGAGGGTGCTGCAGAAATGGAATTCCCTGCTTAAAAGGGAGAACGCAGCAGGAACTCTCAAAATATACAATGAATACTTGAAAGCCCCTAACATGTTAGGCTACAGGCCAAGTGCTGGAAATGAGATTAACCTAGATGGATGGTTGATGGCAGGTACACACTCAA
>NW_025135155.1:0-1179 GCF_004010195.1 Chiloscyllium plagiosum
TGACAGATTACGCCAGTGTTTGTGCAGTATTATGCTGACAGATTACTCCAGTGTTTGTGCAGTGATATACTGACAGATTACGCCAGTGTTTGTGCAGTATTATACTGACAGATTACTCCAGTCTTTGTGCAGTATTATATTGACAGATTACTCCAGTGTTTGTGCAGTGATATACTGACAGATTACTCCCGTGTTTGTGCAGTATTATACTGACAGATTACTCCAGTGTTTGTGCAGTGATATACTGACAGATTACGCCAGTGTTTGTGCAGTATTATACTGACAGATACGCCAGTGTTTATGCAGTGATATACTGATATTACTCCAGTGTTTGAGCAGTGATCTACTGACAGATTACTCCAGTTTTTGTGCAGTGACAAACTGACAGATTACTCCAGTGTTTGTGTAGTGATATACTGACAGATTACTCCAGTGTTTGAGCAATATTATACTGACAGATTACTCCAGTGTTTGTGCAGTATTATACTGACAGATTACTCCATTGTTTATGCAGTATTATACTGTCAGATTACTCCAGTGTTTGAGCAGTATTATACTGCCAGATTACTCCAGTGATTGTGCAGCATTATGCTGACTGATTACTCCCGTGTTTGTGCAGTATTATACTGACAGATTACTCCAGTGTTTGTGCATTGATATACTGACAGATTACGCCAGTGTTTGTGCAGTATTATACTGACAGATGACACCAGTGTTTGTGCAGTATTATACTGACAGATGACACCAGTGTTTGTGCAGTGTTATACTGACAGATTACTCCAGTGTTTGTGCAGTGATATACTGACAGATTACACCAGTGTTTGTGCAGTATTTTTCTGACAGATTAAGCCAGTGTTTGTGCAGTATTATACTGACAGATTACTCCAGTGTTTGTGCAGTATTTTTCTGACAGATTAAGCCAGTGTTTGTGCAGTATTATACTGACAGATTACTCCAGTGTTTGTGCAGTATTATACTGATAGATTACGCCAGTGTTTGTGCAGTATTTTCTGACAGATTACTCCAGTGTTTGTGCAGTATTATACTGACAGATTACGCCAGTGTTTGTGCAGTGATATACTGACAGTTTACGCCAGTGTTTGTGCAGTATTATACTGACAGATTACTCCAGTGTTTGTGCAGTCTTATATTGACAGATTACTCCAGTGTTTGTGCAGT
>NW_025135156.1:0-1179 GCF_004010195.1 Chiloscyllium plagiosum
TGCTCACGGTGTTCCGGGACACACTGCTCACAGTGTTTCGGGTATCACTGCTCACGGTGTTTCGGGACTCACTCCTCACGGTGTTCCGGGAGTCACTGCACACAGTGTTCCAGGACTGACTGCTCACGGTGTTCCGGGACTCACTGCTCACGGTGTTCCGGGACTCACTGCTCACGCTGTTCCACGACTCACTGCTCATGGTGTTCCGGGACTCACTGCTCACGGTGTTCCGGGACACACTGCTCATGGTGTCCCAGGACACACTGCTCACGGTGTTCCGTGAGAAACTGCTCATGGTTTTCCGGGACTCGTTTCTCACGGTGTTCCGGGACTCACTGCCCACGATATTCTGGGACTCACTGCTCACGGCATTCCGGGACACGCTGCTCACGGTGTTCCGGTACTCACTGCTCGTGGTCTTCCGGGACTCATTGCTCACGGTGTTCCGGTACTCACTGCTCACGGTGTTCCAGGACAAACTTCTCACGGTTTTCCAGGACTCACTGCTCGCAGTGTTCCAGGGCTCAGTGCACACTGTGTTCCTGGACATTCTGTTCACAGTATTCCGGGACTCACTGCACACGGTGATCCGAGACAAACTGCTCACAGTGTTCCAGGGCTCACTGCACACGGTGATCCGAGACAAACTGCTCACTGTGTTCCGGGACTCACTGCACACGGTGATCCGAGACAAACTGCTCATGGTGTTCCAGGGCTCACTGCACACAGTGTTCCGGGACTCACTGCACACGGTGATCCGAGACAAACTGCTCACGATGTTCCAGGACTCACTGCACACGGTATTTCGGGACACACTGCTCACAGTGCAGCGGGACTCACTGCTCACGTTTTTCCAGAACTCACTGCTCACGGTGTTCCAGGACAAAATGCTCACGGTATTCCAGGACACACTGCTCAGTGTTCAGGGACTCACTGCTCACGGTGTTCCACGACTCACTGCTCACGGTATTTCGGGACACACTGCTCACAGTGTTGCGGGACTCAATGCTCACGGTGTTCCTGAACTCACTGCTCACGGTGTTCCAGGACAAACTGCTCATGGTGTTCCTGAACTCATTGCTCACGGTGTTCCAGGACAAACTGCTCATGGTGTTCCTGAACTCACTGCTCACGGTGTTCCAGGAAAAACTGCTCATGGTGTTCCAGAACTCACTGCTC
>NW_025135157.1:0-1179 GCF_004010195.1 Chiloscyllium plagiosum
GAGTCCCGGAGCAGCGTGGGAAGTGAGTAACACGACAGTGTGTGCAGTGTGTCGCGAAGCAGCGTGGGGAGTGAGTAACAGAACAGTGTGTGCAGTGAGTCCCGGAGTAGCGTGAGAAGTGAGTTTCAGAACAGCGTGTGCAGTGAGACCCGGAGCAGCGTGGGAAGTGAGTAACAGAACAGTGTGTGCAGTGAGTGCTGGAGCAGCGTGGGGAGTGAGTAACAGAACAGCGTGTGCAGTGAGTCCCGGAGGAGCGTGGGAAGTGAGTTTCAGAACAGTGTGTGCAGTGTGTCCCGGAGCAGCGTGGGGAGTGAGTAACAGAACAGCGTGTGCAGTGAGTCCCGGAGCAGCGTGGGGAATGAATAACAGAACAGTGTGTGCAGTGAGTCCCGGAGCAGCGTGGGGAGTGAGTAACAGAACAGTGTGTGCAGTGAGTCCCGGAGTAGTGTGGGGAGGAAGTAACAGAACAGCGTGTGCAGTGAGTCCCGGAGCAGAGTTGGGAGTGAGTAACAGTTCAGCGTGTGCAGTGAGTCCCAGAGCAGCGTGGGGAGTGAGTAACAGAACAGCGTGTGCAGTGAGTCCTGGAGGGCCGTGGGGAGTGAGTAACAGAACAGTGTGTGCAGTGTGTCACGGAGCAGCATGGGGAGTGAGTAACAGTTCAGCGTATGCAGTGAGTCCCGGAGCAGCGTGGGGAATGAGTAACAGAACAGTGTGTGCAGTGAGTCCCGGAGCAGCGTGGGGAATGAGTAACAGAACAGCGTGTGCAGTGTGTCCCGGAGCAGCGTGGGGAACGAGTAACAGAACAGCATGTACAGCGAGTCCCGGAGTAGCGTGGAGATTGAGTAACAGAACAGTGTGTGCAGTGTGTCGCGGAGCAGCGTGGGGAGTGAGTAACAGAACAGTGTGTGCAGTGTGTCGCGGAGCAGCGTGGGGAGTGAGTAACAGAACAGTGTGTGCAGTGAGTCCCGGAGCAGCATGGGGAGTGAGTAACAGAACAGCGTGTGCAGTGTGTCCTGGAGCAGCATGGGTAGTTAGTAACAGAACAGCGTGTGCAGTGAGTCCCGGAGCAGCGTGGGGAGTGAGTAACAGAACAGCGTGTGCAGTGAGTCCTGGAGCAGCGTGGGGAGTGAGTAACAGAACAGAGTGTGCAGTGTGTCCTGGAGCAGCGTGGAGAGTGAG
>NW_025135158.1:0-1179 GCF_004010195.1 Chiloscyllium plagiosum
TTTAAATTAAGCAGGAAATGTTTGCCTATGTTGTAATACTAAGCACATAATGACACGGGGATAGGCGCTCCTTCCCAACAAACCTGCACTGGCACATGTTGCTTTTCTAAATTTAAAAAGAACGCTCTTGCGTCAACACATCCTATGCCATTCTATTCCCCACCGACTCATCTCTGTGTTAAGATTCCTCTAAAATGTTGCTAATTTATTTTCTTCTCCTCTGTCAGTGTATTTCAGGCACTTCCACATTCTGTACAGAAAAGAAAAAAAAGCCTATCTCATCTCCGTCAAACTTCCCGCCTTTTTCTGAAACATATGTCCCCGAGCTATTGATACTTCTACTCCAGCTGAAAATAGCCTCCAACTCCTCTCCGCTCTATGCCTTTAACAATTTTGTAAATAACTATCAGGTAGCTCCTCAGCCATTGATGTCCACGTGAAAACAACCCATTTGGTACAATTTCTCTTTCAGAGTAATATCCTCCAAACCAGGCGATATTCTGGAAACGTTTTTCTACTTACTCTCCAGCACCTCCGTTCTGCTGCTGGGAAAACCAATACTGTACACAATATTCCAAATATAGCAACAGTAAATTTTTATAACTCTGCAACATGATCCACCAATATTTATACTGTATACTGCCACAGATGTACCCAAGTCTTCTTAACCAAAATGATTACCCATGTTGTCACTTTCAGGGAATTGTGGAGCTGTACTCTGACAACCGTTCCGATATCGATATGACTAATAGTTTTTTCTTCTACTGGATACTTCTCTCCTGCAATTGGCCTTGTAAAATGAATCATCGCACAACTGTCCATACTAAATTGCAAGTGTTTTTTTTTCTCTCTTCCAAGTTTCCAGCGTCCTCTCGCAATCATTCCTCACTATCACCTGAGACAATCACCTGATGAAGGAGCGTCGCTCCGAAAGCTAGTGTGCTTCCAATTCAACCTGTTGGACTATAACCTGGTGTTGTGTGATTTTTAACTTTGTACACCCCAGTCCAACACCGGCATCTCCGAATCATAAAAAAGAATGTGTACAATGCCCCAACATATTCTTCCCTCACCTCCATCAACACACTGTGATTGATCCAAACATATCTAACAGACTTGTCTCACTAAATGCTTTAGAAAACGACAAGTATATCCTCCAATTTTTCGACACTGAAGTAC
>NW_025135159.1:0-1179 GCF_004010195.1 Chiloscyllium plagiosum
GGAACCGCGAGGGCAGTGTGTCCCGGGAATAGTCAGGGCAGTGAATCCGGGAACAGCGAGGGCAGTGAATCCAGGGAACAGCGAGGACAGTGACTTCAGGAACAGCGAGGGCAGTGTGTCCAGGGAACTGCGAGGTCAGTGAGTCCCAGGAACAGAAAAGGCAGTGTGTCCAGGGAACACTGAGGGCAGTGAGTCCAGGGAACAGCGAGGGCAGTGAGTCCGGGAACCAGTGAGGGTAGTGAGTCCGGAAACAGTGAGGGCAGTGAGTCCATGGAACAGCTAGGGCAGTGTGTCCCGGGAATAGTGTGGGCAGTGAATCCGTGAACAGCGAGGGCAGTGAATCCAGGGAACAGATAAGGCAGTGCGTCCCAGGAACAGTGAGGGCAGTGCGTCCCGGGAACAGTGAGGGCAGTGAGTCTGGGAACTATGAGGGCAGCGAGAACTGGGAACAGTGAGGGCAGTGAGTCCAAGGAACAGCGAGGCCAGTGTGTCCCGGAAACAGCTAGGGCAGTGAATCTGAGAACAGCGAGGGCAGTGAGTCCTGGAAACAACGAGGGCTGTGTGTCCCGGGAACAACGAGGGCAGCGTGTCCGGGAACAGCGAGGGCAGTGAGTCCTGGGAACAACGAGGGCGGTGAGTCCGGGAAGAGTGAGTGCGGTGTCTTCCGGGAACAGTGAGGGCAGTGTGCCCCGGGAACAGTGAGGGCAGTGGGTCCGGGAGCAGCCAGGGCAGTGAGTCCGGGAACAGTGAGGGCAGTGAGTCTGGGAACAGTGAGGGCAGTGAGTCCGGGAACAGTGAGGGCAGTGAGTCTAGGGAACAGTGAGGGCAGTGAGTCCTTGGATCAGTGAGGGCAGTGAGTCCGGGAACAGTAAGGGCATTGTGCCCCGGGAACAGTGAGGGCAGTGAGTCCGGGAACAGTGAGGGCAGTGAGTCCAGGGAACAGCAAGGACAGTGAATTCGGGAAAAGCGAGGGCAGTGACTTCAGGAACAGCGAGGGCAGTGTGTCGACGGAACTGCGAGGGCAGTGAATCCCAGGAACAGAAAAGGCAGTGTGTCCAGGGAACACTGAGGGCAGTGAGTCCATGGAACAGCGAGGGCAGTGTATCCCAGGAATAGTGTGGGCAGTGAATCCGTGAACAGCGAGGACAGTGAATCCAGGGAACAGTGTGAGCAGTGAGT
>NW_025135160.1:0-1179 GCF_004010195.1 Chiloscyllium plagiosum
ACATCACAACGCCGACTCTCAACCTTTTTATTGAGATCTCGGAAGGGGAAAGTGGGTACTGCAGATGCTCGAGATTAGAGTCAAGATTAGAGTTGTGCTGGAAAAGCACAGCAGGTCAGGAAGCATCCAAGGAGCAGGGAAATCGATGTTTTGGACAAAAAAAAAAACGCTTCACCTGGGATGGGGAGTCCGCTTGTGCTCTCTCCATCTTTGGTGAATATTATACCAGTCAGTTCTTGAGATGGAAGGTTTCTTCAAATTTGTTCCAGTTCGCAATAAAAATAATGTGTCATGCAAATACCGGCTGGAAAGATTGGTTTGGAACATGTGAAGGGCTGTTTGTGAAAATTTCCGGAAAACTACTTCTGCTAAGAATCCTGGTATTGATAATCTGATGCGTGTCCCGTTGATTTGTTTGTCTGTCTGGTCGTTGAATATGAAGTGGGCAGTGAGACACAGGACTAATACCTTGAAGATGCTATACTTTCTGATGGTGTTAGTGCTGTCTGTTACTTACGTCCTTGGTACCGTCTCGTAGTGCAGTCAGTGTTTCTTTGGCCAGGCAGATGTTAATTGATTTTGCTACGTCGAAGGTAACCATGACTTCGTCTTCCCCTAGCTTGGTGCATGGGTGATGGTGCAGAATTGTTTGGTGGAGTGGATTCAGTAGCATAAGGCTTCTAATAACTGTTTCAGTTTTTGGTGAAGCTTCTCTGGTCATCTGTACTTCGGTGTTCCAATGAGTGGCACGATGGGTCTGAAGTACCCCCCCCCACCTCCCCGATTTGTGGACGTTTGGTAATTCGTAGAAAAGGGATGTGTTGTATCTATCAGGTTTCATTCTTGAGCCGTCAGTCTTGTTCATTTTGCCTGCTTTGTGGAGATTCTGCAGTGCGCTCTGATCCAGTTTTCATGCTGTGGAGTCAGATCCATTTCCACCTGTAGTAAGGTGTCAGTGTATGCGAGTACAGAGTTTGCCTTTCCAATGTACTGTGTTCTTTTAGAATGACGGCCACGTGCCATTTTTAGTCGGTGGGATTACAATATCATTACATTTTCTCAGTCCTTCCAGGGCTTTCCTTTCATGGGTATTCGGGGCGTGTCCCTTGTTTTGTCCTGTTTAGTGCTGAAGCTGCTGTCTGTCTCATGGCATGCTCAGTTTCTTCCATAAGTCCATTG
>NW_025135161.1:0-1179 GCF_004010195.1 Chiloscyllium plagiosum
ATAGCTCCTTGAAAGTAGAGTGGCAGGTAGATAAGATAATGAAGAAAGCGTTTGGTATGCTTTCCTTTATTGGTCAGAGTACAATAGATTATAGAGTCATAGAGATGTACAGCATGGAAACAGATCCTTCGGTCCAACCCGTCCATGCCGACCAGATATCCCAACCCAATCTAGTCCCACCTGCCAGTTTAAATTTGGTGGAGAAGCTTCCAGTAATACNNCCTCTTAAATGTTGCAATTGTACCAGCCTCCACCACATCCTCTGGCAGCTCATTCCATACATGCACCACCCTCTGTGTGAAAAAGTATACTAGTTTTCTTTAACAAAAAATGTTAAAATTACATTTGCCTTGCTTATTCATTTTACTTGCTTACTAGTTTTCTTTGATTAATTCATGAGGACACCCAGATCCCTCTACATTGAAGCAATCTGAATGTTTCTCTCCAATTGGATGATAATTTGTTGCACATCTTTTCTTCCAACCAAACTGGATAACCTCATCCTTATCCACATTAAACTCCATTTGCCAAATATTGGCCCTTTCACCTAATCTAACCATATCCGTTTGTAACTGTCTTATTTCTTCAGTTATATTCCCACCTATTTTAGTGTCATCTGCAAATGTGGTTATATTGCTTTCTGTCCCTGCACCCACACCATTAACATAGATCGGAAATAATTGGGGTCCAAGCACCAAGCCATGTGGCACCCCATTCGTTACAGTTGGCCAACCAGAGAAAGACCCTGGCTCTCTGCTTTCTCTTTGCCAGCGGATTCTCTATCCAAGTGAATAAATTACCCGTAACCGCATGTGATCATACCTTGTGTATTAGCCTTTTGTACAGCACCTTATCAAATGCCTTGCTTGCTACATCTTTGAAGGATTGTAGTAAATTAGCTATGGGAGACGTTATAGTGTGGGCTTACTACATCAGTTACCGACTGACATTGCTCTCATTTCCTAAGAGGATGGGTACATTGGCCTTCCTGGAGTTTAGAAGAACGAGAGGTGATCCTATTGAATTATACAAGGTTCTGACAGGGTGGGCCATGACGAATCTAGAACTTAGGCCATAGCCTCAAATAAAGGGGGTCAATGATTTAGGGGTGAGATAAGGAGAAATGTCTTCACTCAGAATTTTATGGAATTCTTGGAAGTCTCTACTCCAGTTGATTGT
>NW_025135162.1:0-1179 GCF_004010195.1 Chiloscyllium plagiosum
TAACGCCTTCTTATGCATTTGCTGTGTGTTTTTTTTAAATGTTTTTCGAGGCCTTCAACTGTCTTCCGTTTCCAAACTTTTAGATGTGGTTCCTTACTGTTCTTGACTGAACTCATAATTGCTCTTGTCATCAGGGATTTCCAAATCTTGCCACCCTTACCATCCTATCTCTATGACTAGATCTTATATTTTTAAATGCAGTAACATCCAGAAATGTCTGGTGGGTTCTCAGAAAATCCTCACTGATTCCTCACGATAGCTCACATTGGTGATGTACCTTGAAGGTTCAATTCAAACTCAGAACCATATACAAACTTATTACAACCACACACCTGCTAGTAAATGGTTTATAATGTATTCTGTTTATGGTCCTTACATATTTTCGTTCTCTGCATTTGAAAGAAATCTGTTAAAAATTGCTTGACGTTTCTTGCCACCATCATGTCAAACACACCATTTGGTCTTTAATTTCATTTTGGATCCCACCCCTTCACATTCCACATGCCACAGGGTTTTCTGTAGTTTTGAGTTCCCATAATCTGATGTAAGGTCTCCTGTTCTGCCTGTGATTTGCTAGACTTCCACAGAGCTCTAGATTTAGCAGGTTGACCATATTTACTGTGTGAGCACATATTTTCTTGGAAACATTGTGTTCTCCCGTCAGAATATCTGCTACTTCCCTGATCCTGATTTATCCTCGCGTTATTGTTTCCTGTTCACTTGAATGAAATCTCATCAAAGCTTAATAAAATGAGACTGGGACATACCAGGACTCTAATTCTTCGTCCAGCTTTGTCCTTTACAGTACTTACGTTAGAATCACATGCATGACAATCACTATTCCGTGAATACTGCACTGTCTTTTCCAGATGACAGTGGTAATGAGTGTGGATGGTGCTCTCGAAGAAATATTATGGCACTCGCAACTGCGGGTAAGTGTCGGTCGTGGAGAGAGGATGTGATTGTTGATGGGGACCATTCAATTGGCTGCGTAGTCTTGAATCGTGTCAAACTGTTTGAGTACTATTGGAACTACAGTCATTCAGACAAATGGAGATTATTCCATCATATTCCTGACTTGAATCTCGGAGATGCCAGACACGATTTGGCAAAACAGAATAAAATTTAGTAACGTCGAGAGTGTGATGCTGGAAATGCACAGCAAGTCAGGCAGCATCA
>NW_025135163.1:0-1179 GCF_004010195.1 Chiloscyllium plagiosum
TCTAACTGTTGGACTGAAAATAGTTTCCCCATTAAATGTTAAACAGCTATTGAGAAAGTTGCACATTATAAAGTGCGTTCCTGTGGACCGGAGGAGGATTGAACTTGCCAATGTGAACCACATTTTGCAGAGAGAGGAAATTTCTCAGGATTGAAGAGGTTGATAGAAGTCAACAATTGTCAAATTATTTCATGAAAAGTACAGCTGGTTTGGGGAGATGACTGGGGATCAAAGAAGAGGAGTATCTGTAATGAGCACATAGAAACAAACCCTTCAGTCCAGGCCGACCAGATATCCTAAAGTAATCTAGTGACCCATTTGCCAGCATCTTAATGTATTATAATGAAGCAGCTAATTTATTCTGAAATTATTTCAATTAGTTGGTCAATTGCCAAATAATAGCTGCATAACTGTTGTAAATATTGATACACAGGAAAGCTGTTTTGTTTAATATATTTGTAAAGATCTTATCAAAACTATAAAATTGTTTTTCATAAGAAATAAAATTTGCAATGTTTTATTAAATGGTTGAAAGTAACTTTGCACTTAATTGCTCCGTTTGGGACTAAACATTGTGACTTTGAAAGATTATTTTTATCAGAGTTAATGGTGAGTGTATTAACAAACGAATGTTGCCATTTGCTCTTGAATTACCTCAAGCTCAACTTGAAATTCTTGAATGAGTTGAATAAGGGGTACAAAGTGAATATTTATTGCACTTTGCTGAAATTCTCTGCACTGCCAATGTATTTGGTTTAACAAGATATCTCTCCTGATAACTTTGTATTTCTTTGATATTTTATTTGTCAGTGCTCGTGCCCAAACATCCTAAATAAAAACGTTTTGGCATTTGGTGAAGGTGTGAATTTTCAGTCTGTTTCACAATTAAAGACACAACCAATCTAAGGATTAAATACATATAACAACGTCAAAGAGATTGTGATAATAGAAAGTCAACATGTAGAATTGCCAATGAAACATAAACCATGGCTGCTCTGAATTTGGTACAGACTGAATATCAATTGAAATGATCAGAATTAGTAGACATGATGGCATTGTGCGCAAACTGTGTGTAGTGTGAGTTCAGAATTTTTCTGATAACTTAGTTCTGACACATGCAGTGATGGCAGCACCATAATCTGTTTAATTTGTTCATGGACTGTGAGCATCACTGGCAAG
>NW_025135164.1:0-1179 GCF_004010195.1 Chiloscyllium plagiosum
CTACGGGGCAATTTTTTCACGCAGGGGTTGGTGCGTGTATGGAATGAGCTACCAGAGGAAGTGGTGGAGGCTGGTACAATTGCAACATTTAAGAGACATTTGGATGGGTATATGAATAGGTAGAGTTTGGAAGGATATGGGCCGGGTGCTGGCAGGTGGGACTAGATTGGGTTGGGATATCTGGTCGGCATGGACAGGTTGGACCGAAGGCTCTGTTTCCATGCTGTACATCTCTATGACTCTATATCTCCCACAATCCCATTCTTGAGGAGTAACAAAAAAGAGTTGTTAGAGCCTGGAACAATCTTTCTTTAATGAAGCCATGCTGACTCTACTTGATTTAGGTTATGATTTTCCAAATAAACTGTTGTTACTACCTCAATAATTGATTTCTAACATTCCTTTAATTTACAGGGTGAATTCCTTACTGATTTACTCCTTGCCATATTGTCATTTTCCATAGTTTTATTCTTCATTGAAAATAATCTACCTATGAAACAGGCTGCTGATTTATTATCATTAGTTATAATGTTACAGTCAAAGACTAACTTCATTGTCAATTTTTCTCTAACAAATGAGTCACCCAATTGTTGGGATGTTCACTTTTGATACTTCTATCTGATTTTCACGTGCAATTTCTGCATGACTTCCGTGATTTCCTGCCATAGCTTTATCACAATGTTACAGAGAAGTACAAGCAAACAGCATGTGTGGTTAAAAATAACTAGTTACTCAATCTCTCCAGAATTTATGCCAATCTTCCAACATTTTGTGGGAAATCAAGAGGATCCATTGAAATTTCTCTGGTTGGTGTTGACTTGGTCTTCACAATATTTTACATTTTTGTAGCCTGATGGTGTTTTCCATGCTCTCCATCTGTGTCTCTCCCCAACTCTTCAGAATGTTTCTCTGTGTGTCCTCATGATTGAACAATAAACTAATAGGATGATACAGCTCTGAAGCTGTCCAATTGGCCCAATCTGCCAGTACCTGTGTGTTGCTCTGGGCTGTGGTATCAAGTCAATGTGTGAAGCTGGAAAAGCACAGCAAGTCAGGCAGCATCCAAGGAGCAGGAATATCAATGTTTTTGGCATAAGCCCTTCATCAGGAATGGGGAGGTGGAAGGGGCTGAGAGATAAATAGGAGGGTGGGGGAAGGTAGCTGAGAAGGCGATAGGTA
>NW_025135165.1:0-1179 GCF_004010195.1 Chiloscyllium plagiosum
ATTCAAATATGAGTGCAGAAACATTTCCCGCAGAACGAATCAGATTGTAAAGCACAGAGTAGCGTTTCGATACATTGAATTTGGGTTGATGAGGTTGAGTTACCAGGGTTTAAAGCCATTATAAATGATTCAGGTTTTGCTCACTATGATGGAACATTGGCTCAGTAATTCGCATTGCTGTTCGGTCTGAGGGTTATGTTGATTGGCCAAGTGAAATTGCCATCTCGTGTCCAGGGATTGAATTAATTAAATTAAGTGAATTAGCCATGGGTAACGCGAGGACAATGTCAGAAGTCACAGGACGCCAGGTTATAGCCCAACAGCTTTATTTGACATCTTCTGGTGAAATATAAGGGAATGGGGAGGAGAGATAGTCTTGGTGAGATGCTCATCAGAGTGTCGACACCGGCTCGATTGACTGAAAGGCTCTTTCGGCATTGTAGGATTCTGTGAATCTATCGGAGAGGATAATGACGGTGTTGACTGGGATGTAAAACCATTAGAAGCGATGCTGACGAGGTATACTGAGGATGAGATTTTATTCACTTGATGAGAGCAGAATCGCTGTCACTCCGAGAATCTGTTTTTCAAAATATTTGGAAAGGCAGATTTGGTGACATACAAGGAATAAATTTCACAAGGAGAGAGACAGCGTGTGGCTCGGTAAGCGTGTAGGGATGGGGTGTAGTCGGTCGGAAGTTGCGGGGAAACAATGTCTAAGTGGCTTGACTTTAAATGTAAAGACATTTAGTGAACGCGTGCAGCTGAATGAGATTCGGTTCCAAAAACTCTGGATTTTGAAGGATTTGGCATAATATTCTACCTGAAGCATTGTAAATGGAACTGAGTGGATGTTTCTTATTGTGAAGGAATGATATTACATAATGAATAAGAAGTGACCAGTTGCTTGGAGATCTACTTCCTGCTTTAATCATATGCGTTAAAGATGTGAGGACAAGCACCATGATATTTGGTCCAATTTATACTCGGTGAAATCTGCCAAAGCAACGAGAAACAAAACTGGTGGGTTTTCTTGTGCATTTTAACACTCTGATTTTCTAAGCAATAGTTTCCTTAAGCTGAAATAAAGTCGGAGCAAATTTGAATACAACATTAATCGTTACAATGAGATAAATCTAATTCACCTCTGATTATTACAATGAACATTGTGAGGTTGCA
>NW_025135166.1:0-1179 GCF_004010195.1 Chiloscyllium plagiosum
CAATACAGTGAGTGAATAATCCTGTAGCCTGAGAATGCTCCATACATTGTGTGAAAAATTACGTTGCCTGAGGACAGCCATACTGTGTGTGAATAATCCTGTGGCCTTAGAATAGTCAATACTGTATGGGAATAATCCTGTGGCCTGTGAATCGTCAATACTGTGTGTGAATAATCCTTTGGACAGTGAATGATCAACACCATGTATGCATAATGCTCTGGCCTGTGAATCGCCAATACTGTGTGTGAACAATCCTGTAATTTGAGAATTGTCAAGACTGTGAGTGAATATTCCTGTAGCCTGATGATGGTCAATACAGTATGAAAATAATCATGTGCCCTGAGGATGATCAATAGCGTGTGTGACTACTCCTGTGGCCTGGGAATGGGCAATACTGTGTGTGAACAATGCTATGGCCTGAGGATAGTCAATACTGTGTGAGAATAATCCTGTGGTCTGAGGACGGTCAATACTGAGTGTGAACAATCCTGTGGCTTGAGGATGGTCAATACTGGGTGCGAATATTTCTGTGACCTGTAAGTGGTCCAGACAGTGTGTTCATTAATCCTGTGGCCGCATGCTGGTCAATACTATGTGTGAATAATACT
Source organism: Chiloscyllium plagiosum (assembly GCF_004010195.1). Lineage (NCBI taxonomy): Eukaryota > Metazoa > Chordata > Chondrichthyes > Orectolobiformes > Hemiscylliidae > Chiloscyllium > Chiloscyllium plagiosum. The sequence goes on from NW_025135166.1 coordinate 609, forward strand.
GTGACCTGAGGATGTTCAATACTGTGTGTGAATAATCCTGCGATCTGAGAATGGTCAAAACTGTGTAGGAATACTCGTGTGGTCTCAGGATGTTCAATACTGTGTGTGAACAATCCTGTGACTTGAAGATAGTCAATATTGTGTGGAAGTAATTCTGTGACCATTTAAATGGTTAAGACAGTGTGTTCATTAATCCTGTGACCGTGTTCCAATCAATACTGTGTGTGAATAATGCTGTGGGCTGGGAATATTGAATATTGTGTGTGAATATTGGTGTGTCCTGAGGATGGTCAGTACTGTGTGTGAATAATCCAGTGGCCTGAGGATGTTCGATACTGTGTGCGAATAATCCTGTGGGCTGAGGATTGTGAATACAGTGTCTGAGTAATCCTGTGACCTGTGTATTGTGAATACTGTGTGTGAGTAATCCTGCGGTCTGTATACTGTCAATACTGTGTGTAAATAATCCTTTCGTCTGAGGATGATCAATACTGTGTGTGAATAATCCCGTGGTTTGAGGATGGTCAATACTGTGTGGGAATAATGATGTGGTCTGAGAATTGTCAATACT
>NW_025135167.1:0-966 GCF_004010195.1 Chiloscyllium plagiosum
CATTAGTCTGTTTGGGTGCCTGATTTTCTAAAACATCTCCAAACAACAAGTAAAAATAGATTGATGAAAGTTTTCCCCCAAACCATGTTTCAGACACATGCTGCTGTTATTTTTCACTGATTGTTTAAAATGATCTGGATCTTCTGAAATGGGGAGCGGCTTCCATTTCAAATTATGACACCAGAGTGCCCAGGGGACCCTGAGGAAATGATCAGGGAATTGCATCTGTTCCTTTCTACCCTCTGCACTCTGTACCACCTGCTGTTATTTTTCACTGATTGTTTAAAATGATCTGGATCTTCGGAACTGGGGAGTGGCTTCCATTTCAAATTGCGACACCAGAGTGCCTCGGGGACCCTGAGGAAATGATCAGGGAATTGCATCTGTTCCTTTCTAACCTCTGCACTCTGTACCACCAGAACGTGATCCCTCAGTACCTCAGATAGTTCTCCCTGAATACCCCAGATAGTGCTCCCTCACTACCTCAGAAAATGCTGCCTCAATATCTCAGAAAGTGCTCCCCCATGGCCTCAGTTAGTGCTCCCTCAGTACCTCAAAAAGTGCTCCCTCAATATCTCAGATAGTTCTCCCTCAATATCTCAGATAGTTCTCCCTCAATACCTCAGATAGTTCTCCCTCAGTACCTCAGATAGTGCTCCCTCAATACCTCAGGAAGTGCTCCCTCAATATTTCAGATAGTTCTCCCTCAGTACCTTAGATAGTTCTCCCTCAGTACATCAGATAGTGCTCCTTCAATACCTCAGAAAGTGCTCCCTCAATACCTCAGAAAGTGCACCTCCAATAGCTCACATAGTTCACCCTCAGTACCTCAGATAATTATCCCTCAATACTTCAGATAGTGCTTCCACAGTACCTTAGATAGTTTTTCCTCAGTACCTCAGATAGTGATTCCTCAGTACGTCAGAATGTGCTCCCTCAGTACCTCAGAAAGTGCTCCCTCAGTAC
>NW_025135167.1:1023-1179 GCF_004010195.1 Chiloscyllium plagiosum
CTCCCTCAATAGCTCAAGAAAGTGCTTCCTCAGTACTTCAGAAAGTTCTCCCTCAGTACCTCAGATAGTGATTCCTCAGTACGTCAGATTGTGCTCCCTCAATACATCAGAAGGTGCTCCCTCAGTATCTCAGAAAGTGCTCCCCCAATACCTCAG
>NW_025135168.1:0-1179 GCF_004010195.1 Chiloscyllium plagiosum
GTTTTAATCTGAAGTTAATTTAGGATTAGTTAAAAAATAAACACATGGTAGGGAATCCCAGCCCCATGGAGTGCACATCCAGTTCCATGTGAGAAAACTAGGACACTTCCTGTCTGAGCGACAAACACAAGAACACGGAGGTGACACGGGAAATGTCAGGAACACTCGTTTGGCCACAGTTAAAGTACTGCACACACTTCTGATCCCCTTATTCCAGGGTTGATGTGTACAAAGGAGATTGATCAGAATGTTTCTACAATTGGAAAATTTCTGCTCTGAAGAAAGGTTGGATAGATTGGGAATGATTTCCGAGGAGGATGATTTGAGATTTAATTGAAGTGACAAAATGCTGAGGAATCCAGATCGAGTGGATAGGAAGGAGCTATTCATTAAGCCAGAGGTCAGAAACTGGAGGGTTTAGATTGAAACTAATTCTCAGAAAGAAGGGGAGGGAAGAATTCATTTCACTCGGAGATGGTGGGAAGCAGGAACTCATTGGTGGGGTGGGGCAGAGGCAGTAACCAGTATCACATTAGAATAAAAGGACATGGATGTAACTGAAACGCTGGAGCACACATGGCTGCGGACTAAAGTCTGAAGAATGGGATCATTGTGATTCATTTGACATTTCTTCAGAATATTAAAGTCAAGTCCAATTTGAGAATTTATGAACATCATCCGACCTGAATTTCAAATGTCAGAATAACTTTATCAGAAAGTTACAGCACAGATTGAGGCCACGTGATCCATCCTGCATGTGTTGGCTGCGATAGAACTACACAGGCTTTACAGATTTCTGTACTCACCAACGAGAGCAACAATTTCAGACTATGAACTCTGCCCTCTATGTTGTTGTAATCTGTTTTTATAATGTATATCTTTCACAGCTACATACCTGGTTTCCTGGTTTCTTTCCCAGCCCTAACTCCATTCCCTGTGGCCTTGAGGGATTACCATTTCTGCTGTTTAATCTCTCCTGCCTTCCCCGTGTGACAGACTGTCTTTTTTGTCCTTGTCTCACCCCCATCTTGCACACAACCTGTTACATTTCTGATTCCCAGACCTCTGTGACTTCACTGCGCCCCCTGGGTCAGTGGCACGAGTTTTGAATTCTCTTCCTCATGAGATAATCGGAAATCTTTCTGCTTGCAGTTTCCCCTAGATTTTATTTTGAAAAAA
>NW_025135169.1:0-1179 GCF_004010195.1 Chiloscyllium plagiosum
TTTTTTATTCAGTTTCCTATTTGGGGTTTTGAATGAACTAATGAGAGAGTATCTCAAACAAATTTAATCAAAGTTGTTGCACATAGCTAAATTCCGTTAACGTTATCATCATTATTGTTGTTCAAATATTGCCTCGAAATGGAAATCTTTTATCTCCTTTCCGTAGTTTCTCCAATACATTCCTGAGCAATGATTTGATACTGACTTTTCTATGGTTATCTATTACATCCCTGATATATTTCCCACCCAGCGGAACCACATTAATTGTTGTTTGTGGCTATTTTGTTACATTTGATTTATGCTTAGAATATACTGGGATTCTCCCTAAGCTTGCTTGCAAACAGTTCTCCCGGTCCTGTGGTAGACAATCTCCTCCATGTGATTTTCCGAAGTTTCACTGCAATCACCTCTCATTCCTTGAAACTGTTGACAACAAAGACCGAGTTCACTCATCAGACAATCTTGGCATTTGAGGAATTAATCTGAAGAATTCCATACAGCAAATATAGTCAATATATGATGCTTTGCATCACGAAACCAAAACTGTACACAGTCACCAGGTACAGTCTCATGAACACGGTGTAAGTGTTGCAATATGTCCTTACTTTGAGTCGGATCAGATGCTGATATCTGTACTGAAAACAACAAATAGTCGGGATCACAGCCGGACAGATAGCATCCATGGAAAGAGAGAAAAATAACATTGCAATCATCACCTGCATGCTTGAAATGAATTCAGATATAATTTTAAACTTCCTATTTTCAGGTGCTGCTCCGAATGCCCTTACTTTCTGAGTATCAAATATCACATTCTTTATAATAAATTCCTTCTCGTTGATGAAAGGTTTTATGGTCTGTAGTTCTCCATTGTCCCTCTTCTTCCTTTTTTGCATCAATGGAATGCATTTATGATCTTTGAAAGTGAATAGGGAAGAATAAATTGATTGGCAACACAATCGATAGATCTTCCTGCGAAATTCTGGTATGAAGGACAGCTGGTCCATCAGACCCATCAATACTCAGTCTTCCAGATACTAACATGCCACTGAAATGCATGCTTTTCGTGTTTAGTTGCACATGTCGCATGATCCTGTGGTATTTCCGAGCGATTTTCTGTATCCTTCTCTGAGAGACGTTTCAAAACCCACGCATAACATACCGTGCCACATACTTGTGGGG
>NW_025135170.1:0-1179 GCF_004010195.1 Chiloscyllium plagiosum
CATTAACCAGCACTGATATCGTACATGTGTGGACAGCACATTGACCGGCACTGATATCGTAGATGTGTGGAACAGCACATTGACCGGCACTGACATCGTACATGTGTGGCACAGCACATTGACCGGCACTGACATCGTACATGTGTGTAACAGCACATTGACCGGCACTGATATCGTACATGCGTGGAACAGCACATTGACCGGCACTGATATCGTACATGTGTGGAACAGCACATTGACCGGAATTGATATCGTACATGTGTGGACCAGCACATTGACCGGCACTGATATCGTATATGTGTGGAACAGCACATTAACCAGCACTGATATCGTACATGTGTGGCACAGCACATTGACCGGCACTGACATCGTACATGTGTGTAACAGCACATTGACCGGCACTGATATCGTACATGTGTGGAACAGCACATTGACCGGCACTGATATCGTACATGTGTGGAACAGCACATTAACCTGCACTGATATCGTACATGTGTGGAACATACATTAACCAGCACTGATATCGTACATGTGTGGAACAGCATATTGACCAGCGCTGATATCGTACATGTGTGGAACAGCTCATTAACCAGCACTGATATCGTACATGTGTGGAACAGCATATTGACCAGCACTGATATCGTACATGTGTGGAACAGCACATTAACCAGCACTGAAATCGTACATGTGTGGAACGGCACATTGACCGGCACTGATATCGTACATGTGTGGAACAGCACGTAGACCGGCACTGATATCGTACATGTGTGGAACAGCACGCAGACCAGTCATGATATTGTACATGTTGGAACAGCACAAAGACCGGCCATGATAACGTACATGTGTGGATCAGCACAAAGACTGGCAATGATATCGTACATGTGTGGAACAGCACGCGGACCGGTCATGATATTGTACATGTGTGGAACAGCACAAAGACCGGCCATGATAACGTACATGTGTGGATCAGCACAAAGACCGGCACTGATATCATACATGTGTGGAACAGCACATTGACCGGCACTGATATCATACATGTGTGGAACGGCACGTTAACCAGCACTGATATCGTACATGTGTGGAACAGCACGCAGACCGGCCAAGATATCGTACACGTGTGGAACAGCACAAAGACCGGCCATGAATTCGTACATGTGTGCAACAGCACAAAGACTGGCC
>NW_025135171.1:0-1179 GCF_004010195.1 Chiloscyllium plagiosum
AGTCCAAAGTCACACAACACCAGGTGATAGTCCAAAATCACACAACATCAGGTTATAGTCCAAAGTCACACAACACAAGGTTATAGTCCGAACTCACACAACACCAGGTTATAGACTGAAATCACACAACATCAGGTTATCGACTGAAATCACACAACACCAGGTTATAGACTGAAATCACACAACTCCAAGTTAGAATCCGAAATCATGCAACATCAGGTTAGAGTCCGAAATCACACAACTCCAGGTTATACACCGAAATCACACAACGCCACATTATAATCCGAAATCACACAACACCAGTCTGTCGTCCGAAAGCACACACCAGGTTATAGTCCGAAATCACACAACATCAGGTTATAGACTGAAATCACACAACACCAGGTTATAGTCCGAAAACACACAACTCCAGGTTAGAGTCCAAAATCACGCAACATCAGGTTATAGTCCGAAATCACACAACTCCAGGTTATAGTCCGAAATCACACAACATCAGGATATAGTCCAAAGTCACACAACACCAGGTGATAGTCCGAAATCACACAACACCAGGTTATAATCCAAAATCACACAACTCCAGGTTATAGTCCGAAATCACACAACACCAGGTTATATTCCAAAATCACACAACACCAGGTTATAGTCCGAAATCACACAACACCAGGTTATAGTCCAAACTCACACAACATCGGGTTGTAGTCTGAAATCACATAACATCAGGTTAGAGTCCGATATCACACAACACCAGGTTATAGACTGAAATCACACATCACCAGGTTATAGTCCGAAATCACGCAACACCAGGTTATAGTCCAAAATCACGCAACACCAGGTTATAGTCCGAAAACACACAACTCCAGGTTAGAGTCCGAAATCACACAACATCAGGTTATAGTCCGAAATCACACAACTCCAGGTTATAGTCGGAAATCACACACATCAGGTGATTGTCCGAAATCACACAAAATCAGGTTTTCGTCCAAAGACACACAACACCAGGTGATAGTCCGAAATCACACAACATCAGGTTATAGTCCAAAGTCACACAACACCAGGTGATAGTCCGAAATCACACACCAGGTTATAGTCCGAAATCACACACATCAGGTTATACTCTGAAATCACACAAAATCAGGTTATACTCCAAAAGCACACAACACCAGCTTATAGTCCTATATC
>NW_025135172.1:0-1179 GCF_004010195.1 Chiloscyllium plagiosum
GGAGATATGTTGCAGTTATACGGGACGTTGATGCGGTCATACTTATAGCATTATGTTCAGATTTGTTCACTTTGCTATAGGAATGATGTTATTAAACTAGAAAGAGTGCAGAAGAAATTTACAAGGATGTTGCCAAGGACTCAGGGGTGTGAGTTGTAGGGAGAGGTTGGAAAAGATAGGACTTTTTAATTTAGCGTGTATGAGACTGAGGGGAGAATCATTTTGAAGGGTATAAGATCATGACAGGCATGGATAGAGTGAATGCACTCAGTCTTTACTTCCCGGGGATGGACAATCATGGACTAGAGGGCATCAGTTTAAGGTAAGAGGGGTAAGAATAAAAGGGAACCTGAGGAGCAAATTGTTTTACACACAGGGTGATACGCATATGGAATGAGCTGCCAGCAGAAGTCGTTAAGGTAGGTACATTCACAACATTTAAAATGCAGTTGGAAAAATGCAGGATAGGAAAGGATTAGGAGGATACGGGGCAATGGCTGGGAAATGGGGTTAGTGTGAATGGACATTTTGGTCGGAATGGATCAGATTGGGCCGAAGGGCCTGTCTCCGTGCTATAGGACTCTATGACTCTAACAACCATTGATTATCTCCCACTGAATGTTATATTGTACTTTCCCAATTCACTGGAACAAACTTGACCCTTTCGGCTCCATGCTTCCATCATGTTTGACCATAATTGTACAAATATTCTATGTTGTATGCAGGCGCGGTGTAAAATACAACATATTAATGTCACTACTCCTCCAAAGCTGCTTCAGAGCAAGGTTATTGATGAGTCCTCCTGACCACACAACCGATAGAATTTGCTCTCTAGTTTGGTTCAATACATACTCTTCAACGCATCTGATATCCATTTAGGGAATTTATTTTTCACACCATGAGTAGTCACTCAGTTAACGCAGTTGAGATGCAACTTGAGACCATCCATTAAGACTGCAGTATCCATGATACTTGCATATCTAATTTTCAGAGCATATGATGCTCAGACTTTCTGCAACTGCTTTAGTTTTGAAATATAATATACCAATGTTTGCTTCTCCTGTTATTTGTAAGCTCCACCTAATCTGAACCTGAGGGACATGGTCTGTGGCATTATTAGTGATAGACTTGGACAAGACATTCCGGAAGGGTCCCCTTGACACTGTGATGATCTGAAGA
>NW_025135173.1:0-1179 GCF_004010195.1 Chiloscyllium plagiosum
CGCTCAACTTGCCTGTAACATGAAGCAACAGTAGAGCTGCTTGCGATTTTCCGCGCAGGAGGCGAACACGATCATGACTGCAGAGAAAATTTGGAAAACACCACAGTTAAATCCCCGGGGAGAAAATCTATTTTTCTTCTGTTTTGAAGGTCAATACAGCGGGGACCGAAACAGCATTTTAACAATGAGTCGTTGGAGTTGATCAGCAGAAATGGCAGTGGTGGGATTCCAACCCACGCCCCTGACGAGACTGGAGCCTTAATCCAGCGCCGAAGACCGCACTGCCACCTACCAGCCGCCCACGCGCCCCATTTCCTTGCATTTCCAATTGTGCTCCTGCATGACAATAGACGCAATGTCTCGTGAAAAGCGTTCCATGATCCCTCTCCGACTCGCACAACTGCTGGGATGCGGCGGGCTACAATATTAATTTCGCAGCAGATAATGATAGCCCATCAATCCGGACAAAAATCAATGGTAAGCTGAGTCTATCTTCTCAGACTCCTTTCAGCTACAAATGTATCTGTGAGTGCGTGGGAATACATATTCATTTATGATTTGGTCAAATAACCATGAATTGCTTGACATTACTGCAATTTCGATTCTTGCTTTGCTAAATGATTTCACCCATTGCTCAAAACAGGACAACCTTCACGTTTACATGGAACACGAAACACGCTGGACTACAGGGAAAATGCACAAAGCTGAGCAGGCCGTGTTCCACATCATACCGTGGAGCATAGTTTCAGTCACTTTGTCTGTTTTGGAGAATAAGAGTCCTAAACAATGTTCTGCACCCTAAAACTGGAGGTAGCATTACAATCCGAGAACGACAGATCACATTGCGAGAATGGTCTGACCTCGGGGCCAGTTCGAGATGCCACTTTCCTTGACTTTTACCTTAACCGTGCAATTGGAAATTGTTGGAGCCGAAATCCCTTAACTTCAATCCTAGCTTTCAGACACAATCCACAGTCTGTGAGAGGCTCTTTCTCTTTCTCTTGATTGAAAAAATAAACATGTCACATCAATTTCGCAGCATATGATTATGGGAAGATTTAAAACAAAACAATCAATCCACCATGATCAGATGAAGTCGCGCATTGTATCCCAAATAGAACTTGATCAGAGTTTGAACATGGAAGGAAAAGGGTCCGGTTGTAGTGGGAGAGAATCGTT
>NW_025135174.1:0-1179 GCF_004010195.1 Chiloscyllium plagiosum
ACTCTCACACACATACACACACACACACTCACACACACACACTCACACACATACCTGGCCTCCTGTTGCGATGTACCAGGCTGGGGGAGGGGCTGAATGGCCTCCTGTTGTGGTGTCCCAGGCTGGGGGAGGGGCTGAATGGCCTCCTGTTGCGGTGTACCTGGCTGGGGGAGGGGCTGAATGGCCTCCTGTTGCGGTGTACCAGGCTAGGGGAGGGGCTGAATGGCCTCCTGTTGCGGTGTACCTGCCTGGGGGAGGGGCTGAGTGGCCTGTTGCGGTGTACCAGGCTGGGGGAGGGGCTGAATGGCCTCCTGTTGCGGTGTAACTGGCTGGAGGAGGGGCTGAATGGCCTCCTCTTGCGGTGTACCAGGCTGGGGGAGGGTCTGAATGGCCTCCTGTTGCGGTGTACCAGGCTGGGGGATGAATGGCCTCCTGTTGCGGTGTACCAGGCTGGGGGAGGGTCTGAATGGCCTGGGGGTTGCCTGGGTGAGTGGAGGGAGTGACCATGCTGTCCCTGTCCCTGTGTGCAGTGAGGCCCGAGCCGCGGTCATTAATGGCGGTCAGTTGAAGGACATGTGCTCGGACGAGCTGGTGGACCTGCTGCGATCTCACCCTGAGATGGTGTTCGCACGAACCTCCCCCCAACAGAAACTCATCATCGTGGAGAGCTGCCAGAAACTGGTGAGTCTCCCAGAGGGATATTCAACCGGGGCAGGCAGCGCAACCCAGTCACAATCAACCCAGCCACCCCCAGAATACAGCCGTATAGCACAGAAACAGGCCCTTCGGCCCATCCCGTCCTCACTGTCCCAGATATCACAGAGTCACAGAGCTGTACAGCACAGAAATAGGCCCTTCGGCCCATCCCGTCCATGCTGTCACAGAGTCACAGAGCTGTACAGCACAGAAACAGGCCCTTCGGCCCATCCCGTCCATGCCGACCCAGATATCACAGAGTCACAGAGCTGTACAGCACAGAAACAGGCCCTTCGGCCCATCCCGTCCATGCTGACCCAGATATTACAGAGTCACAGAGTCATACAGCACAGAAACAGGCCCTTCGGCCCAACCCGTCCATGCTGACCCAGATATTATAGAGTCACAGAGTCATACAGCACAGAAACAGGCCCTTCGGCCCAACCCGTCCATGCAGACCCAGATATCCCAACCCAATCTAGT
>NW_025135175.1:0-1179 GCF_004010195.1 Chiloscyllium plagiosum
CTATGAACATCCTGGGCTTTATGTTTGATAAGATACTCAACTGGACTCACCACGTAAACACAATACTGTGGCGAATAACTCAGGTCTTAACTACCCAAAGCCTCTGCATAATCTAAAAGTTACAGGTCATGAGTGTGATGGACTACTGCTCGCTTGTATGGATGAGTGCAGCTGTAACAACACTTAAGAAGTTGTGAACTATCCAGGATAAAGCAGTGCATGAATGGCATTATATTCTCATCTATCCAATTGCTCCAACGCCCACGCTCAGGACTAGCAGTTTGTTCTTTATATCGATGTCTTGACAAAATTCAGTAAATTTCAATCAGATCGCACTGTCAAAAAACTCATTACCAATGTGCCGAACACGAAAATGTGAAGCAGATTCATGGGGAAGCTATCACCGGCAAGGTCTCCTCCAAGCCACTCATATCCTGACTTAGAACAAAGAAAAAGAAGTATATCAAAGGAACAGGCCCTCAGCCCTCCAAACCTTCGCCGAACATTATGCCCTAATGAAAATAAAACACAAGTCATTTGCCCTTCTTCAGTTGGAATCCCTCTATTCTCTCCCTATTCAAGTACTAATCCAAATGGTTCTGAAATATCGTCAAACTGGTTGTTTTCATTACCTCATGTGGCAGTGCATTCCAGTATCCTGCCCATCTTGCTGTATGTTCTTCCCTCGCACATCTCCATTGGCGAATACTGATGTAATGTTTTCATTAAACATCTTTACAATTTCTGTGGTCCATGCATAATTTCAACTGCACGCCCTTTATCCTCGAGTGTGCCTATTCTTTCCTTGCGACACAGTTTCTTCTCATCTATGCATGAAAAGTCCTAGAATTCTCCTTGACCCTGTTTGCTAAAGACATTTCGTGGTCGATTTTAGGATTCTTAATTCCCCATTTAACCTCCTTACTAATTTTCTCTATCCACCCAAAGTGCTTCGTCATTTTGTACCTGCCAATGTATATTCTACTCTTCTTTTTCCCCTTTTTAATTAAGCTTACAATTCGCCTTGTTACCCACAATTCCCGATTATTGTCAGGCTTAACATTCAAATTATTTTAATGTTTTGTAGTTTACTCAACTGGTCCATAAAAGCCTCACATTTTCCAGATACAGATTGGACCTCAAATAACCGTCAAATCCACATTCACCATAGAACATAGA
>NW_025135176.1:0-1179 GCF_004010195.1 Chiloscyllium plagiosum
ACTCACAGATAGCAGCTTATATTCAACATATTAAGGCGCTACTGGTTAACACTGAATCCTGCCACTGTCCAAATTACAGGGGTTACCATTGACCAGAAGGTGAAGTCAAATCAACGTACAGAAAGAATGGTTACAAGAGCAGGTCTGAGATTTACAATTCTGCACTGGATAATAGACTGTATGACAATATGGGCATGTGATATAGCAATAGATTTAGGCCATTCAGCCTATCGCTTCATTCTGAAACGGTACCATTTTGTCATGGTCCCTAAAAGTAGTGAAAATATCTTCTATACTCAAACTATATCAATCTTTGCAGTAATCAGTCAGTTTCAATCAGATGCATCACCCCCATTCTTCTAAATTCCATTGAGTACAAACATAGAGCCCTCAACTGCCGCTCATATAACAAGCCATCATTCCCAGGACAGATCATGTCCAACACCCATTGATCACCTGCGCATTAACCGTAAGAGAGGACGAGGACCCCAAACTGCTTTTGTGCTTCAAATTTCAAGAAGTGTCTGCCTGTATTCCGCCTACTGAAGTGCAGCATCTAACATGTTCCCATATTGTGCTCTATCAGCCATGTGTTTTCCCAGTGTCTTAAACTGTCCAAGTCTTTCTGCCGCCTCCCCACTTCCTCAATGTCACCTGCCCATCCAATCACCCATCCTTAGGTAGTCAGGAAGTGCAATTTACGTAAACCATCTCATCTGTAAACCGAGGAAAACTGCCGTCAGATGAGATGGTTTCCGTAAATGGCACTTCCTGACTACCTAAGGACTGTCCACCATTGAAAAGGCACAACGCTCAAGATGCTTGACTCCATTTAGGTTTAAGCAGTGGCTTGACTGGAATTACACCTGCAAAGTCTTCACTCCTTGCACCACTGGCACTGACACCCTGCCCACCATTTTATTGTGAATTTATCCCCTTGTGGTGACAATGAACTTGATGGTGCACAATCCCAGTCTATTAATGGCAATCTGTCTCAATGCTAACTGTGTGGTGCTTACACCAACCAATGTAATTGTGTGTTGAAGAGGGAGGTGGGGTGAGGAGATGTCGATCATGAATGACTGTGTGACTGTCACTGAGGGCTCACACTGGTCGCGAAAGCCCCAGATGTGCCTGCGTCTGTTGTTACCGCTGCAGACATGGTCAGTCTTTCAGTGA
>NW_025135177.1:0-1179 GCF_004010195.1 Chiloscyllium plagiosum
AGACTGGGATAACGGATAGTTAGGTCAGGATCGTGGTGAAGCAGACTGGGATCACAGATAGTTAGGTCAGGGTCACAGTGAAGCAGACTGGGATCACAGATAGTTAGGTCAGGATCACGGTGAAGCAGACTGGGATCACAGATAGGTCAGTGTCACAGTGAAGCAGACTGGGATCACAGATATTTAGGTCAGGATCAAGGTGAAGCAGACTGGGATAACGGATAGTTAGGACAGGATCACGGTGAAGCAGACTGGGATCACAGATAGTTAGGTCAGGGTCACGGTGAAGCAGACTGGGATCACGGATAGTTAGGTCAGCATCACGGTGAAGCAGACTGGGATCACGGATTGTTAGGTCAGCATCACGGTGAAGCACACTGGGATCACGGATAGTTAGTTCAGGATCACGGTGATGCAGACTGGGATCACAGATAGATAGTTCAGGATCACGGTGAAGCAGACTGGGATCACGGATAGTTAGTTCAGGATCACGGTGAAGCACACTGGGATCACAGATAGGTCAGGATCACGGTGAAGCAGACTGGGATCACATATAGTTAGGACAGGATCACGGTGAATCAGACTGGGATCACAGATAGTTAGGACAGGATCACGGTGAAGCTGACTGGGATCACGGATAGTTAGTTCAGGATCACGGTGAAGCAGACTGGGATCACATATAGTTAGGTCAGGATCACGGTGAAGCAGACTGGGATCACAGATAGGTCAGCATCAGGGTGAAGCAGACTGGGATCACAGATAGTTATTTCAGGATCACGGTTAAGCACACTAGGATCACAGATAGGTCAGGATCACGGTGAAGCAGACTGGGATCACAGATAGGTAGGTCAGGATCACGGTGGAGCAGACTGGGATCACAGTTAGTTAGGTCAGGATCACGGTGAAGCAGACTGGGATCACAGATTGTTAGGTCAGGATCACGGTGAAGCAGACTGGGATTACGGATAGTTAGGTCAGGATCACAGTGAAGCAGGCTGGGTTCACGGATAGTTAGGTTAGGATCACAGTGAAGCAGACTGAGATCACAGATAGATAGGTCAGGATCACGGTGATACAGACTGGGATCACGGATAGTTACGTCAGGATCACGGTGAAGCACTCTGGGATTACGGATAGTTTGGTCAAGATCACAGTGAAGCAGCCTGGGATCACATATAG
>NW_025135178.1:0-1179 GCF_004010195.1 Chiloscyllium plagiosum
TGGCTAATGAACTGGGCAAGGTGTTAGATTTAGAGGTAGGTGAGCACTTTGGCGATAGTGACCACAATCGGTTACATTCACTTCAGTGATGGAAATGGAAAAGTATATCCTGCAGGGCAAGAGATATAGTTGGGGGAAAGGCATTTATGATGTGATTAGGCAAGAGTTAAAATGCATAGGATGGGAAGGAAACTGCAGGGAATGGGCACAATTGAAATGTGGAGCTTGTTCAAGGAACAGCTACTGTATGTCCTTGATAAGTATGTACCTGTCAGGCAGGGAGGGAAGGGAACCGTGGTTTACTAAAGAAGTTGTATCTCTTGTCCAGATAAGAAGAACGCTTAAGATGAGATGTGAAGGCTCAGCTGGGGTGCTTGTGATTTACAAATTAGCCAGGAATGATCTAAAGAGAAAGCTAAGAAGAGCCAGGAGGGGACACGAGAAGGCTTTGGCAGGTGGGAACGAGGCAACCGGAAAGCTTTCCAGAGGGATGTCAGGAACAAAAAAATACTGGAGTAAGATTAGGACCAGTCAAGGACAGTAACGGGAAGTTGTGCGTGGAGTCCGAGGAAGTGGGAGAGGCACTAAATTAATATTTTTCATCAGTATTCACACTGGAAAAAGACAATGTTGTTAAGGAGAATACTGAGTACAAACTATTAGACTAGAAGGGATTGAGGTTCATAAAGATAAACTGTTAGCAATTCTGGAAAGTGTGAAAATAGATATGTCCCCTGGGCCAGATGGGATTTATCCGAGGATTCTCTGGTAAGCCAGGGAGAAGATTGCAGTGCCTTTGGCTTTGATCTTTATTTTGTCATTGTCTAAGAAATAGTGCCAGAAGACTGGAGGATAGTAAATGTCCCACTGTTCAAGAAGGGGAGTAGTGACAACCCTGTAATTATAGGCCACTAAGCCTTACTTCAATTGTCGATAAAGTGTTCGCAAAGGATAGAAGAGTTAGAATTTATAATCATCGAGAAAGGACTAAGTTGATTAGAGATAGTCAACATGGTTTTGTGAAGGGTAGGTCGTGCCTGACTAACCTAATTGAGAACTGAAAATGTGTTGCTGGAAAAGCGCAGCAGGTCAAGCAGCATCTAAGGAGCAGGAGAATCGACATTTCGGGCATGAACCCTTCTTCAAGAACCTAATTGAGAAGCTGACCAGGCAGGTGGA
>NW_025135179.1:0-1179 GCF_004010195.1 Chiloscyllium plagiosum
TCCCCAACAGTACTGTACCCCAGTGTTATACAGTGACAGCACTGTCCCCACCAGTACTGTCACCCAGTATTATACAGGGACAGACCTGTCCACACCAATATTGTACCCCAGTGTTACACAGGGACAGACCTGTCCCCACCAGGACTGTACCCCAGTGTTATACAGGGACAGACATGTCCCCACCAGTATTGTACCCCAGTGTTATACAGGGACAGACCTGTCCCCACCAGTACTGTACCCCAGTGTTACACAGTGACAGACCTGTCCCCACCAGTACTGTACCCCAGTGTTACACAGTGACCGACCTGTCCCCACCAGTACTGTACCCCAGTGTAATACAGATACACACCTGTCCCCACCAGTACTGTACCCCAGTGTTATACAGTGACAGCACTGTCCCCTCCAGTACTGTACCCTAGTGTCATACAGTCACAGACCTATCCCCACCAGTAATGTGTCCCAATGTTATACAGACACAGACCTGTCCCCAACAGTACTGTACCCCAGTGTTATAGTGACAGAACCGTCCCCGCCAGTACTGTATCTCAGTGTTATACAGACAGACCCGTCCCCGCCGGTACTGTACCCCAGTGTTATACAGACACAGACCTGTACCCACCAGTACTGTACCCCAGTGTTATACAGTGACAGCACTGTCCCCACCAGTACTGTACCCCAGTGTTATACAGTGACAGACCTGTCTCCATAATACTGTACCCCAGTGTTATCCTGTGACAGACCTGTCCCCACGAATACTGTACCCCAGTGTTATATAGACACAGACCTGTCCCCACAAGTACTGTACCCCAGTGTTATACAGGGACAGACCTGTCCACACCAGTATTGTACCCCAGTGTTACACAGGGACAGACCTGTCCCCACCAGGACTCTACCGCATTGTTATACAGGGACAGACCTGTCCCCACCAGTACTGTACCCCAGTGTTATACAGTGACAGACCTATCCCCACCAGTACTGTACCCCAGTGTTACACAGACACAGACCTATCCCCACCAGTACTGTACCCACTGTTACACAGGGACAGACCTGTCCCCACCAGTACTGTAGCCCAGTGTTATACAGTGACAGATCTGTCCCAACCAGTACTGTACCCCAGTGTTATAGACATAGACCTGTCCCCAACAATACTGTACCCCAGTGTTATACAGGGACAGACCT
>NW_025135180.1:0-1179 GCF_004010195.1 Chiloscyllium plagiosum
AGTGACCGGTCAGTCCCAGTGCAGGAGACACTGATACAGAGTGACCGGTCAGTCTTGGAGTGGGAGGACACAGGGACAAAGCGACCGGTCAGTCCCGGGGCGGGGGATATAGGGATAGAGTGACCGGTCAGTTCCGTGGCGGGGGACACAGGGACAGAGTGATCGGTCAGTCCCGGGGTGGGGGACACAGGGACAGAGTGACTGGTCAGTCCCAGGTCGGGGGGACACTGGGACAGAGTGATCGGTCAGTCCCTGGGTGGGGGAGACAGGGACAGAGTGGCCGGTCAGGCCTGGGAAGGGGAACACAAGGACAGAGTGATCGGTCCGTCCCAGGGCGGGGGGACACACGGACAGATTGACCGGTCAGTTCCAGGGTGGGGACACACAGGGACAGAGTGACCGGTCAGTCCCGGGGTGGGGACACACAGGGACAGAGTGACCGGTCAGTCCCGGGGTGGGGAGACACAGGGACAGAGTGACCGGTCAGTCCCGGGGTGGGGGAGACATGGACCGAGTGACCGATCAGTCCCGGGGTGGGGAGACAGGGACAGAGTGACCGGTCAGCCCTGGGTGGGGGGACACAGGGGCAGAGTGTCTGGTCAATCCCAGGGCGGTGGGACACAGGGACAGAGTGACCGGTCAGTCCCAGGGTGGGGAGACACAGGGACAGAGTGACTGGTCAGTCCCAGGGTGTGGGAGACAGGGACAGAGTGACCGGTCAGTTCTGGGGTGGGAGGACACTGGGACAGAGTGACCGGTTAGTTCTGGGGTGGGGGGACGCTGGGACAGAGTGACCGGTCAGACGCGGGGCAGGGGACACAGAGACAGAGTGACCGGTCAGTCCCGGGGTCGGGGGACACAGGGACAGAGTGACCAGTCAGTCCCGGATCAGGGGGGACACAGGGACAGAGTGACCGGTCAGTCCTAGGGTGGGGAGACACAGGGACAGAGTGACCGGTCAGTCCCGGGGGGAGGGGAGACACAGGGACAGAGTGACTGGTCAGTCCCGGGGCTGGGGGACACAGGGACAGAGTAACCGGTCAGTCCCGGGGCGGGGGGACACAGGGTCAGAGTGACCGGTCAGTCCCGGAGTGTGGGGACACAGGGACAGAGTGACTGGTCAGTCTCGGGGCAGGGGGACACAGGGACAGAGTGACCGGTCAGTCCCGGGGGGAGGGG
>NW_025135181.1:0-1179 GCF_004010195.1 Chiloscyllium plagiosum
ATTCATGGAATTATTGCAATAACTTTTTAAGGTAGTGGTTGCGCCCACATCCGCCACTTCCTTGGGAAATACATTCCACACGTGAAGCAATCTGTGTTAGAAATGCCCCTTGTGTTTTTAAAATCTGCCTCTTCTCACCTTAAAATTGTGCGACCCACGCCTCAACAATCCCTTATTCTCAGAGAAAGACAGTAACATTAACACTTTTATGAGTCTAATTATTTTATAAAGTTCTTTAAAGTCGCTTCTCAAACTCCTATGCTCGAGTGAATAGATGCCTTCTAAACCTTCTCCAGCTTAAGAATTTCCTTCCTATAACAGTGTGATGGTAACTGAATACTTTTTTTCCAGAATAGGCTTCACCAAAGTCCAGGCAAGACAACATCACTTCCCAACTCCGACACTCAAAAGACTGAACCATGAGGCAATCGTATTGGACGCCTCTTCTTACTACCCTGTGGCGCAAACTTCAACAATTATTAATTGAAATCCGATATCCGTCTGTTCTACAACACGACCCAACGGTCTCCCATTAACTGTGCACTGGATTAGTGGAGCTGGAAGAGCACAGACGTTCAGGCAGCATCCAAGGAGCAGTGAAATCGACATTTCGGGCAAAAGCCCTTCATCAGGAATAAAGCTTTTATTCCTGATGAAGGGCTTTTGCCCGAAATGTCGATTTCACTGCTCCTTGGATGCTGCATGAACTGCTGTGCTCTTCCATCACCATTCATCCAGATTCTGGTTTCCAGCATCTGCAGCCATTATTTTTTCCTCATGAACAGTGTACTCCAGCCCTTGCTTGTGTTTCAGATTACAATATTGGGACGTTGAGGTTGATAAGCGATAGATTGACAGGAAAACAGAGAGAGATGCAGTCAGGAAATATCACGCAAAATGGTTAGAAATCAGAGCGGGTTCGTTCTCTGCTTGTAGAGATAGGTTGTATACCAGGAAAACGTGAGGACTGCAGATACTTCAAAGTTAGAATTGAAAATTTGACGCTGGAACAGCACAGCATATGACATTCCTGATGAAGGTTTTATGCCCGAGACGGAGACTCTCCTCGGAGACTGACTGGCCCGCTGTATTTTTCCAGCGCCACTTTTTTCAACATCGAATGGACTTTACCTCGTATTGAATTCTTGCAAACAGGTCCGTTGGCCCACCAACTCGACA
>NW_025135182.1:0-1180 GCF_004010195.1 Chiloscyllium plagiosum
TTGACTTTTTGATTCTTATGGAAATGACAAAAACTAATATTTTTACCTATTTTCTCCAGACAGTATGCCTAAATTGTTGTTCCATATGAGATCAGGTTTATTCTACATGAATAAATGCTGCAATATTCATGGCAGAGACTATGTCCTCTGCATTATTAAATTTCTATTCAGCATTATCTAAAGACTAAGAGATGGACTGTCACTACTTATTATGCTTGAATCATTAATTCATCCCAGCTCATCTACTCCCCAACTTCCGTTCCTCAGTCTTGTGTTTGCTGATCTCTCCACAATGTCTATTTTCTTTTCACTGAGTTGTTGATATGTGCATTGTCTATTTCCTTCATCACCTCCACATAAGAAACGCTAATGTTTATTTATTCTCTATCATCAATTTAAGTACTAGGTTTTATTTCTTATTTGCATCTAAATTCTCATTGCTCCTTACTGTGGTCTCTACAATTGGCTTTTGTGACGCCTGCTAATGTTACAATTAACACATGAATCTCCATTTGTTTCCTGTATGTCGTTCACTTCCATAATATTGCCCTTGTCTGATTACATTCTTAACAATTTTCCAATGAAAATATCACTTCTCTTTCCACAATTATTCCTCATTTCTTGCAGGTTCCGTTCAGGTCAAGCACTGTTATTTGGCAACTTGTAAAAGATGGGTCAATTTCCTAATATAACAGTGACCTCTAGTTTTACTTAACCTTTTCCATCAGTTCCATGACTGTTAATACATTGTCCACCATCCGTCTTTATTTAGGACCCAGAAGAGCAAAGCTTCTCCCATCATTATTCGCAAACCTAGAAACTCTCTTTTTGTTGTCCTTAATACATCTGTGCTTGTGGGCTTGGCTCCCATCAAATTCAAATGTTGCCTTCCCTGTGTCAGTCTGAAGATGCGCAACAATTACGTAATGCTTGATTCAGGTCAGCTGCCCTCTATGTCCTATTACCAGTGTTGTTTTCTTCCATTCTTGCATCTTCAGCCACTTGCTACTGAAATGCTAGTTGATAACAACATGCCACGATTTTATTAAACTGGTCATTAAATTGCCACCTATCCTGCCAAACCTGTGAATTGTTCAGAATGCTGCAATTTCAAAGTCCTTCAGACTGCACTATCACCATCCTCATCCTTGTCAGGTTCCTTTTGCTGTCAATAGTGTGT
>NW_025135183.1:0-1180 GCF_004010195.1 Chiloscyllium plagiosum
TCCTCTATGACTTTCGATTTCCCAGCCTCCAATGCCTCACCTTCACCATGGACATCCAGTCCCTATGAACCTTCATCCCCAAGAACAAAGGCCTAACAGCCATCTGTCTCCTCCTCTCCTGCTGACCCAACCAGTTCACCTCCACTGACACTCTCATTCGATTGGTGGAACTGGTGCTCACCCTCATCGAGTTCTCCTTCGAATCCTCCCACTTCGTATAGACAAGAGGCTTAGCCATGGGCAACCGTATTGCACCCAGGTATTCCTGCCTCTTCGTGGAACAATCCATCTTCCGCAGTTCCACTAGCACCATTCCCCACTTTTGCTTCCACTACATTGATGAGTATATCAGCAACACCTTGTGCTCCCACGAGGAGGTTGAAAGTTCATCAACTTCAACACCCTGACCTTAAGTTCACCTGGACCATCTCTGACACTTCCCTCCCCTTGCTGGACCTCTCCATCTCCATCTCCAGTGACCAATTCAACGTGGACATCTACTTCAAACCCACCGACTCCAATAGCTACCTTGACTGCACCTCCTCCCAGCCCCACTCCTGTAAAAATGCGATCCCTTACTCCCAATTCCTCTGCCTCTCCCGCATTCCTGATGAAGGAGCTTATTCCCGAAAAGATGACTCTCCCACTTCTGGGATGCTGCCTGACCTGCTGTGCTTTTTTGAGCGCCACACTTTCCGACTCTGACTCTCTTTTTCCACAGATACTGCCAGACCTGCTGAGTTTTTCCAGCAACTTCTGTTTTTGTTTCTGATTTCAGCGTCCACAGTTCTATAATTTTTTTGTGAAAGCTTTCTGCTGTGATTTGAGTGCCAACATGCTTACAGGCATGGCAGAGCATGGCAAGGCAAAGCATTGGATGCTGTGAGCAATGTGAGCAAGTGTTAGGAGAGCAAGCGAGTAGCCCTGACATGCAACCTGTTCATTCTGTGAGCTGGGTGTCCAGCTGCAGTCCCTGCTGCAGCCTTCTCAATTCTAGCTGCCAATGCACCCTGCAGCATGGAGAACTGTCATGATGGTTGTGATGGGTGATGCCAATGTGCATGAATGAATGGTGTGCGGCTGATGGCCTTTGTTTATGCCCTAAGATATCGATGCTCTGTGTCCAGCATTGATAATGTTCAGAGCAAGTTGCAAGTTGAATCCATCAGGTATACAGTCT
>NW_025135184.1:0-1180 GCF_004010195.1 Chiloscyllium plagiosum
CACAGAAAACAGTGAACACTGAGAACAGTGAACGCTGAGAACAGTGAACCCAGAGAACACTGAAAACAGAGAACACTGAACACACCGAACAGTGAACTCAGAGAACACTGAACACTGAGAACAGTGAACACAGAGAACACTGAACACAGAGTGAACAAAGAGAACGGTGAACATAGCGTTAACACAGAGTACAGTGAACACAGGGAAAGTGAACACAGAGTGAACACTGAGAGCAGTGAACACACAGAACAGTGAACACAGAGTAAACACTGAGTACAGTGAACACAGACAGAGATAGTGAACACAAAGTGAACACGGAGAACAGTGAACACAGAGAACAGTGAACACAGAGTAAACACTGAGAACAGTGAACACAGACAACAGTGAACACAGAGTAAACACTGAGAACAGTGAACACAGAGAACAGTGAACACAGAGAACAGTGAACACAGAAAACTGTGAACACAGGGAGTAGTGAACACAGACAACACTGAACACAGTGAATAATGCACACAGGAGAACAGTGAACACAGAGAATAGTGAATACAGACAACACTGACCACAGTGAACAATGCACACAGAGAACAGTGAACACAGAGAACATTGAATACAGAGAACAGTGAACACAGAAAACAGTGAACACTGAGAACAGTGAACCAAGAGAACACTGAAAACAGCGAACATTGAACACACAGAACAGTGAACTCAGAGAACACTGAACACAGAGAACAGTGAACACAGAGAACACTGAACACAGAGTGAACAACGAGAACGGTGAACACAGCGTGAACACAGAGTACAGTGAACACAGGGAAAGTGAAGACAGAGTAAACACTGAGAACAGTGAACACAGAAAACAGTGAACACTGAGAACAGTGAACCCAGAGAACACTGAAAACAGAGAACATTGAACACACAGAACAGTGAACTCAGAGAACACTGAACACAGAGAACAGTGAACACAGAGAACACTGAACACAGAGTGAACAAAGTGAACGGTGAACACAGCGTGAACACAGAGTACAGTGAACACAGAGAACAGTGAACACAGAGTAAACACTGAGAACAGTGAACACAGAGAACAGTGACCACAGAGAACAATGAACACAGAAAACAGTGAACACAGAGAACAGTGAACACAGAGAACAGTGAACACTGACAACAGTGAACACAGAGAATA
>NW_025135185.1:0-1180 GCF_004010195.1 Chiloscyllium plagiosum
GCTGCCCCGTTACCATCCCGAATAGCTCCTTCATTTGGTTGACACAAATCTGTGCTGTCTCCCAAACAGATCTCATCATCATTCTATAACTGAACTGCTATTAATACTGCATTCCCCCAAATTGCCCCTAATGTTTAGGGATGTGTAGGTTAGGTGCATTAGTCAGGGGGATATAGAGCAATAGGGTACGAGAATGGGTCTGGGTGGGTTACTCTTTGGAGGATCGGTGTGGACTTACTTGTTGGGCCAAATGGCCTGTTTCCACACTGGAGGGATTCTATGATTCACCCAAATTTCTCTAACTCCAGGAACTCAAGTCGGGACAGAGATTAATCTGCGTCTCGGTGAGCTGTTTGTAATTGATGCTCCCCTGCTGTTACACAGCTTCTGACTCCATTTTCCGTGAGTTCCTGGCTGAACTGTTGTACCACAACACAAACAGCTCTGTATACAGGTTGGATTTGTGCTGTGTTGCACTATGGCAGCTGTCTGTTCTGTGGCTTACTCAATAAAACAGATCCATTTCTTTCATGCATTGATCACCTGATCTTTCTGGGGTAATTGTTTTAGAAATATTTACACATTCTCCATGATCTTCACAGCCCCATCAACTTTCTGAACCCGGTGGTCTGCTTCCTGAACTGACAGAAACATCCCTTTGGTGGAAACATCTCACGTGTGAGTTTGGTATCGTCTGAACGGTGTTCACATAAATTTCTCAATTGCATCATTGCTATAACTTTATTTCATCATGAAATGACAGTTCCCCTACTGATACAATATTACTGAGCTACCCTTTACCTATCACATGATCATCAATGTCTTTGTCACCTGTACAGTTGTATTCAATGTGCTTAACTGTGACTTATTTATGTACATGCTCACTGACTCTGTACCCTCAAACTGATCTATAGGAGTTCTCCAAACTCTGTTCATCACTGTCTTTCTTTATATTTTTCTCAAGTAATTACCATCCAGTAAACGGGCTTGCAGTCACGTTTGTATGAAAACATTTTGTTTTAGTTCTGTTTGTGGCACATGGCAAAATATTTGAAGAAATGATGACGTGAAATGCGGGTATTTTCTACAAATTCAGCTTCGCTGAAAATGACATATCCCAAGCTATATTTTTCACAGATATACACAGCCTGCACGGGCAATACCATAAACAGATGGCAGT
>NW_025135186.1:0-1180 GCF_004010195.1 Chiloscyllium plagiosum
CCTGTTTCAGGCTTATAGAGGAACGATTGAGGCCAGTAGCTTATTTTTCAGTTAAACTAGACCCCAGAGCGGCAAAATTGCCTAAATGCTTGCAAACCATGGCCGCATCTAAAAAGGCTGTTGTAGCATCCAGGGATATAGTCAGCTACTGGTCCCACATGCAGTATCCTTACTGCTTTCTGAGTAAAAGACAGCACACATGTCCGCACGTTGGCTCAGATATAACACTGTATTATTGGAGACGCCTGACATTACAATAAAGTGATGCAACGTCCTTTACCCTGCTAGCCTTCTACCCACAGAAGGAGACGGAGACCCACATGAGTGTGTTGCTGTAACTGATGAAATTTTCAGCCCTAAACAAGACTTGCAGGATTCTCTACTTCAGAATCCGGATATGGAGGCTTTTTTAGATGGGTCAACATTCAGGAACAAGGAGACAGGCAGGAAATGCGTTGCATATGCTGTAATTACTACCCAAGAGGTAGTCAAAGTGTGATCATTCCTTTCTCATCATTTGCCTTGACTGAGGCATGTAAATTGGCTGAGGGAAGGCCAGTGAATATTTACACCGACAGCAGATATGCATTCGGGGTTGTACATGACTTTGGAACCCTATGGAAACACAGGGGCTTATTGACCACCACCGGAAAGCCCATCACACACCGTGGTCTGATCTCTGACCTCCTGGAAGTGGTCCTACTGCCCAATCAATTTCTGTATGTAAATGTGAAGCTCCCACAAAAAAAACGATTCTATTTCTTAAGGCAATGCGAAGGCAGCCACAGCAGCAAGGTCGGCAGCCCAGCAGCCGCGAAGTGATCAGTTTGACATGTGCATGACAAAGATTTGTACCCCAACAGCAGACGTATGGGAATTACAGTCACAGGCAACGCTGGAGGAGAAGGGTGAGTGGACAAGGGCAGTGTGCAGCATGAATGAAGGGGTGTGTTGTGGCCCTAATGGTAAAGCCTGTCGACCACAATCATTATTTCCATTCTATGCCAAACTGACACACAGTAAGGACCATGTGTCAAAACGGGGGATGTACGACAGTAATTCGGCACACTGATACACAAAGGGATTTACGCATTAATCCCAGAAATATTGTGAACGATGTGTTATCTGTGCCACTAATAATGTGGGGAGGGGATTACAGACGGGACAGGCAGCACACCCC
>NW_025135187.1:0-1180 GCF_004010195.1 Chiloscyllium plagiosum
TGAATTTGAGTTGGTTCTGTCAACATTAGGCTATACCTACAGCACCACACAAAGTAAGTTGAACACAATTTGAGCCATCTGTACTGTTGTAACTCCCAATAAACTCTGGTTAGAACGGGGAGATAGCAATTTGCATTGTTCTGGCCTTATGTAGGTCAGTGAGAGCACAGGGGCAAGTCCTACTTGCCACACTGCTGATATCAATGAGCATTTCTTTCTTTTTTTATTCTCTCTACTTGTACAGCGCTTTGCATGTATTTTCCTCAGAAGTTAATGCAGTGAAGCATTATGTTTGAATAATGTTACTAGGTACTTCCCTGTACTTCTAAATACGTTGTGAACATTTCTGACATCGAAGAAGAAAAGACGACATGCAATGCTGCAAAGCATCAGCATTTCCGACCAGGGAGATCCCTCATCTCAGCAATTCAGCTTCTATCCTATGGTGTCAATCCAATAAGCTGTGAACCATCGTTTTGATTTTCAGTGATGTGATTAAAAACTGTGTGACACTGGCAAGCGATGAGTTTCCGTGTCTCATTTCCCATTCAGATCAGTCACTTAACACTTAACAGGGAAGAAGGAGGAGGTCAGGAAATGGGTAAGGCGCCTTGATGGCATTTTCACTGGAGGAGTTTAACTGTAGTGCAGGGCTTTTCTGAGGCCGCAGCTGGAGAACCATGCATAATTATGGCCTCTGTACTGTAGGAAGGATTTGGATGCCTTGAAGAACATGCAAAAAAAAAGGTTTACCGTTTAGTGAGTAAGGCGCATTGATGGCATTTTCACTGGAGGAGTTTAACTGTAGTGCAGGGCTTTGCTGAGGCCGCAGCTGGAGAACCATGTATAATTATGGCCTCTGTACTGTAGGAAGGATTTGGATGCCTTGAAGAACATGCAAAAAAAAAGGTTTACCGTTTAGTGATTGGAAGCAGGTGGATTGTATTGACGATGTGACCATTATTCGGGTTGATAACTTGGGGAAGTCAAAGATTCCTGAATGAAAGATGTAGAGAGGGCATCCAAAGTCTCCACAGTTGAGAGCCTTCCTCCGAGATGTCTGGCCACGGTCACTGTACTGTGCCAATGCAAGTAAAGAGGGAATTGAGGTACAAGCCCCCATGCAGTTATTTTGACCAGAATGTTATCTGTTATACAGTATACCACTTGTCAGGAGAGG
>NW_025135188.1:0-1180 GCF_004010195.1 Chiloscyllium plagiosum
ATCTCTCCTGTCCAAACCTGGCATATGCTTCCTCCAATGATTGATAAAGTTTACCCACCATATCCTTAGATTTGTAATCCACATTTCAATTTATGCAGATCAATCTTACAAGTGTATTTTAACATTCTTACCTCTTTGTACTTTCTGCAATTTGGAATTTACAGAAAGACATTTTGTCCTTTAATTTCCAGTTAAATAAACGAATTTCATTAATATTATCTCTCATCATTCCTCATTGTAGATGTATTCTTGAATCTGCCCTTCATACGAGTTGTAAAGAATAACAGTCCAATACTGATGGCTGGGTTATATTATTGTCCCTCGGTCCAGTCTAAATAGCCATGTCCCAAGTTCTTTCTTTTTTCTGTCTTCTTCCCCAACGTCATAATCAAACTTTAATTGACGTCCAGTAAATGATACTTCGTCACAGTTCATTGATATAGATAACCTTAACAGCATGACCCTCATTTACCCTGTCTGAACCTGGAATAAACATCGGAATTGCGTTTGTCGGATAGAAATCTTGGCTAACAAATCCATGCCGTTTGTCTGTTATAACCACATTGTCTGACGCAAGTCTCCCCTCCAGCATCTGTACTTAAAAAATACTTCCAATGCTTTTACATACATTGTAATGACTGATCTTTAGTTGCAGAATGTATGTTTCGATTTGAGAACAGAGAAGTATGTTTATTTTCTAACAATCCCATTACTCCCATAGCCAAGGCAGATTGAATGATTACACATAATCAATCCACCATCTCCAATATTCCTTCCCTCAGTCACGCTCGCTTATCCCATGCACAATGTGTAAATTCTCAAACCTCAGGAAATTATATTTGTTTGGAAACACATTTTGGAGGCAGTTGCACTTCACGGAACACAATAATCGGAAAGTGATTATGACTCTAAATCCTTTACTGAACAAGCCTGTCTGCAGAGGTCCAGAAACGTTTAATACATATCATTGTGGCTGTATGGTTGTTTATTGGAGGGGGCACTGCTGCTATCATCGAACTTCAACGCGCTAGAGACCCGGAATCAATTCCAACTTCGTCTGCCTGTCGATGTGGAGTCTGTGCATTCTTCCTGTGTCTGCTTGGATCCTCTTGCCGTCTAAAGATATGCAGGTTAGAGTGGATTGGTCATGCTAAATTGCCCATATTATCCATGGATCTGT
>NW_025135189.1:0-1180 GCF_004010195.1 Chiloscyllium plagiosum
TCCCTGTCACTGATTGAGATTCAATCCCTGTCAGTGCCGAAGGTTCAATCCCTGTCACCCACTGAGATTCAATGCCTGTCACTGTCTGAGGGTCAAACCCAGTCACTGACTGAGGTTCAATCCATGTCACTGACTAAGGTTCAATCCCTGTCACTAACTGAGGTTCAATCCCTGTCACTGACTTATATTCAATCACAGTCACTGACTGTGATTCAATCCCTGTCACGAACTGAGATTCAATCCCAGTCACTGACTGATGTTCAATCCCTGGCAGTGACTGAGGTTCCATCCCTGTCACTGACTCAGGTTATATCTCTGTGTCTGAATATGATTCAATCCCTGTCACTGACTGAGATTCAATCCCTGCCACTGACTGAAACTCAATCCCTGGCACTGACTGAGGTTCAATCCCTGTCACCGATTGAGATTCATTCCCTGTCACTGACTGAGATTCAATCCCTGTCACTGACTGAGGTTCAATCCCTGTCACTGATTGAGATTCAATCCCTGTCACTGACTGAGATTCAATCCCTATCACTGTCTGAGGGTCAATCCCTGTCACTGATTGAGATTCAATCCCTGTCACTAACTGAGATTCAATCCCTGTCACTGACTGCAATTCAATCCCTTTCACTGACTGAGGTTCAATCCCAGTCACTGATTGAGGATCAAACCGGATCAATGACTGAAAATCAATCCCTGTCACTGATTGAGATTCAATCCCTGTCACTGCCTAAAGTTCAATCCCAGTCACTGACTGAGATTCAATTCCTGTCACTGACTGCGATTCAATCTCAGTCACTGACTGAGGTTCAATCCCTGTCACTGATTGAGATTCAATACCTGTCACTGTCTGAGTGTCAATCCCTATCACTGACTGAGGTTTCGTCCCAATCACTGACTGAGGTTCAATCCCTGTCACTGATAGACATTCAATCCCAGTCACTGACTTGGGTTTAGTCCCTGACACTGACTGAGGTTCAATCCCTGTCACTAACTGAGGTTCAATCCCAGTCACTGACTGAGCTTCAATCCCTGTCACTAACTGAGATTCAATCCCAGTCACTGACTGGTGTTCAATCCCTGGCAGTGACTGAGGTTCCATCCCTGTCACTGTCTCAGGTTATATCTCTGTCACTGAATGTGGTTCAATCCCTGTCACTGACTGAAGCTCAATCCC
>NW_025135190.1:0-1180 GCF_004010195.1 Chiloscyllium plagiosum
AGAGTGAGGATGCAAAGATCTTCACCAGCGGCTAAGCAATCTCCTTTCTTGCTTCCGGAGTAGCCTGGGATAAATCAGGTCTGGTCATTTGGACTTATCAATCTTAATGTTTGCCAAAATTTCCAGCTCATCAACTTCATCAATCCTGATCTGTTCCAGCCTGTATCCGAGCTCCTCAAAGTTCTCATTCACAAGGTCCCTCCCCTTAGTGAAAACCAAAGCAAAAAACCTCATTGAGGACTTCCCCTATCTGCTCAGACTCCACACACAAGTTCCCTACGCTATCCCTGATTGGCCCTACCTTCTCCCTGATCATTCTCTATTCCTCACGTATGTGTAAAATTCCTTTGGATTCTCCCTAATCCTTCTTGCCAAGCCTTTTTCATGCCCCCTCCTGGCTCGCCTCAGTCCATTTCTGAGCTTCTTTCTAGCAAGCCTGTAATCCTCTAAAGCTGTGCTAGATCCTTGCCTCCTCTACCTTACGTAAGCTGCCTTCTTCCCTTTGAGGAGAAGCTCCTCTGTTCTCGTTACCCCTTCTTACCTGTCTCAGAGGAACATATTTGTGCATCACTCGCAACAACTGCCCCACGTGGCTGCTGTGCCCTTTCTATGGCACAATTGCTCCCAGTCTGTACGTCCCAACTCCTGTCTGATCGCGTCATAATTTCATTTTCCCCAGTTAAAATATTCACTTTTTAAAATGTTTAATTTTCACTTTTAGGGTTAAAGAATAAAATTGATATTTTTTAAAAAAATAGTGGTATTTGGGAGTCCTCTGTCCCTTTACCAGATTACGAGGCAAGGTGAGTTTTTCTGCGTTTGGTTTAAATTGCAGAAGGGCCCTCGGATCTTTTTTCTGTGCTGTCGATCTCTGTAACTCCATGTTGTCCAGGTCCTGTCTGCTGTGGATGGTGCAAAGCCTTTCCGAGGCTGTGCATCTGGTTGTAACATTCTGTTTCCAAGTTCAAAGACCGATAGCATTCAGTTCCTGATTCATTGTGTTGGATCAGATTTTGACTGTTTTTGGTTTGGTTTGAGTTTCCATTCTCTGGCCCTCTCCTGATCCCCTGTAAAATAAGTTTATAAAAGTGATCACTGTCAGGACAGGAGAGAGGTTCAGACAATTTCCAGTATTGGTGAATTATTTGTCCCTGTCATGTACCCCCCACCCCACCCCGAT
>NW_025135191.1:0-1180 GCF_004010195.1 Chiloscyllium plagiosum
ACAAACTCGGAGCACTAAACAGACTGCACATAACAGAAATGATATTAGTTTACCCGTGCGAAGAATCTCTAGTGTCTATTTGTTCCTCTCCTGCCAGTTCAGAATCATTCTATTTCTCGGATAAACAAACGTTCGGAGATAATCCACAATCAAAGTTGCTCATTTTCTGCTGTGTAATTACTTCTACTCACCGCAAGTGATTGACACTGAGCAGAAAAGCTCTGCCTCTCCCTGCACAGCTCGCAAGTTGAAACACAATGGTTAAATTGCCCCCCAGTGGAGACAGCGAGGTTCCTTGATACGGGGCAAGGAGCAGCGTCAGGGAGCAGGCTGACAGAACAGAAAGCAGACATTCTGGAATCGCTTTGCTGCTTGGAATTCCAGGAGCGTGGTGGCATGGATTTCACACGGCGAAAAGGTCCGCTGCTCGCACAGTGGGCTATGCCACCAGGTTAAAATTCATTACTCATCGAGTGTCTTGGCATTCAAGGGTTTAGATAGGTGGTTCAAATCCCTGACAGTTGCATATGTCCTGTCTGCATTTACACAAAAATATTCGATCTAGTTTCTCAAAAAATAGTCTCTGTAAATGACGTTGAACACCCTGAAGTCGAGATGGAGAAGAGCTGCGAGGCAGCAAACACAAAAAAGGGAAACACTTTGTCAAAGTGAAAACCTGTGTTTCAGATTGTTCACTGAGTCAATCCGACTCTGAGTGAAACTACCAGATGCATTATTGTTAAATTCAGCTCGTGAAACTTCAGGAAGTGGGGAAATTAAGTGTTTCAAGACAGCGATGAACAGGATGATGTGAATGGTGCAGCGTATGTGCAATTTCAGCTGTAAAGGTAGATTGGAAAATTGGGGCAGTTTTCGTTAGAGAACAGAAGGCTGAAAGCTGGTTTTCCCTTCCCCGGAAAGAGGTGAAAAACCTGCGCCCTCAGCACTCACCTCACCTCTGTCCGTCGCACCAAGGATCCTTCCACATCTGGCAGTGATTTTCTTGCAAATGCAAACACCTTATCTACAGTGTCCATTGTTCTTGACGTGGTCTCCTTGACACTGGTGAGACAGGACACTAATACCCAGAGCGTTGCAGAGAATCTGTGGGACACACGCACTAAACAATCCCACCGTGCTGTTGCTAATTCATCTCCCCCTCTCACCCAAAAGACATGCA
>NW_025135192.1:0-1180 GCF_004010195.1 Chiloscyllium plagiosum
ACATGGACAGGAAGGATGGTAAGGGCTCGTGGAATTTACTGAGAAAGAAGATTTACATGGTCTTCATGAGTTACAGAGATAAGGGGGCGTGCATCTGCTGATGGAAAATGTAGAGATTGGACTGTATCACATGGGATCGAGGAAATCACAGAGACAGGATACTATAAGAGTTGAAGGATTCTCAGCAAATCACATTGAATCACACAGAAGTCTTCCGACACAGAACGATGTCATTTCGTCCATGTTTACAGCAACTCTTCAACTGAAGACATTACTGCGTAATGAACTCCTGCTTTCCTCACACACATTATATTTAGTCAACATACTCATCCACTCCCCTCTTGAATGTTTCATGCAAGCATGCAGCTGCAAACGTCCAAGTATATCCTAACTACTCTCAGAAAACTTTCTTTTCCAGGTATAAACCGCCTTCCTAGTTTCAAAGCTGCCTTATTCCAACTTTTAACACACTCACTATAAGGTGCCCACAGAAGTCTCTGGGACAAGTCTCTGTTAGGTATCAGTTATCCCATAAGTACCCCCTGCGCTACCATCTCCCCTCTGAACCAGCGGCATTCCTCCTGATTTCCAATCCGACTCTCTCTATGTGCTTCTATTGTTCCTCTCTGCAATCCAGGGAGCGTTGGGTTTGTTTCTCTTGTCTTTCTGGTTTGAGGAACCATTCCTTGACTGGACCCAAACCGTCTCCCGTTTGAAGGGAGCCCATTGTCGACTTTTTCTTTTTCTGACCAACTTGGTGTTTCAAACACTCCCACCTTCATTCTTGCCTCATTGAATGCTGCTCTCTGTCAACTAATCTTTTTCAATCTCAATAATTTCATGTCTTTCTTGATCATCATCCTGAACATTAAAATAAAATGATCGCTGTGTCCTAAAATATTCCCCTATTGACATTGGATCCACTTCCCCCACGTTTGGGCAGGGCAAATACTCATGAAGTAAGCCCTCATCGATGTCAACTAGGAATACTTGCCCCTCACTGCCCTGAAGGCACTGGAGGAAGAGCGCCTCATCTTCCACCTAGGAACCCTCCAACCACAAGGGATTTCACCAGTTTCCTCATTTCCCCTCCCCCCACCTTTTCTCAGTCAAATCCATTGAACTCAGCACCGCCTTCCTAACCTACAATCTTCTTCCTGACCTCTCCGCCTCCACCCCA
>NW_025135193.1:0-1180 GCF_004010195.1 Chiloscyllium plagiosum
TTTTATAAATCTCCATGAAGTCACCTCTCAGTGTTTGACTCTCCAGGGAAATTAACCCTGGCCTATTCAGTCTCTCCCTGTAGTCCAAATCCTCCAACCCTAGTAAAGTCTTTGTAAATCTTGTCTGAACTCTTTCAAGATTCACAACATCCTTTCCAGAACAGGGAATTTCGAACTTCAAACAGAATTCCTGAAATGGCTTAATCAATGTCCTGTCCAACCACACAATTTGACATCCCAGCTTCTGTACTCAATGCATTGGCCAATAAATATAAGCATACCAAACACCACCTTCACTCGTCTGCCTACCTGCGTGTCTACTTTCAAGGAACAATGAACCTGCACTCCATGGTCTCTATGTTCAGCAACATTACCAAGGACTTTACCATTAAGTGTACAAGTCCTGCTCTGATTTGTCTTTCCAAAATCCAACAGCTTACATTTGTCTAAATTGAACCCAGTCTGCCATTCCTCGCTCCAATGGCCCATCTGGTCAAGATACTGTTGCATTCTGAACTTGTCCACTTCTTCATTGTCCACTACACCTCCAATTTTGGTGTCTTCTGTAAACCCACTGACCATATCTCATATTCACATCCAAGTCATTTATTTAAGGACCCAATATCCATTCCTGCAGGACAATGCTGTTCACAGGCCTCCAGTCCGCAAAGCAACCCTCCATCACCACCCTCTGCCTCCTACCTTCAAGCCAGTTTTGTATCCAAATGGCTCGTTCTCCCGTCATTTCATGTTGTTATCTAACCTTGCTAACCAGTCTGCTTTGTGGAACATCGTTCAGTGTCCATATAGACAACGTCCACAGTCTGCCTTCATCAATCATCTTTGTCACATCTTCAAATAAAAATTAATCAATTTCCCACACACAAAGCCATGTTAACTATCCCTAATCAATCCTCGTCTTTCCAAATACATGTAAATCCTGTCCCTCAGAATCCCTTCCAACAACTGACCTACCACTGACGTTAGGTGGACTGTTCTCTTGTTCCCGGGCATTTCCTTACCACCTTTTTTAAATAATGGCCACCCATCTTCCAGCACCTCACCTGTCACAAACAATGATATAAATACCTCAGGGACGGGCACTGCCATCACCTTCCTAGCTTTCCACAAATTTCTGGGATACACGTGATCAGGTCCCAGGGATTTATCAACCTTGCTA
>NW_025135194.1:0-1180 GCF_004010195.1 Chiloscyllium plagiosum
TCTATATAATATACAGAGGGACTGCTGTTCACTGTAATATACAGTGGGACTGCTGTTCACTATAATACACACAGGGACTGCTGTTCACTATAATATACACAATGACTGCTGTTCACTATAATACACACAGGGACTGCTGTTCACTATAATACACACAGGCGCTGCTGTTCACTATAATATACACAGGGACTGCTGTTCACTATAATATACACAGGGACTGCTGTTCACTATAATACACACAGGGACTGCTGTTCACTATAATACACACAGGGATTGCTGTTCACTATAATACACACAGGGACTGCTGTTCACTATAATATACAGAGGGACTGCTGTTCACTATAATATACAGAGGGACTGCTGTTCACTATAATATACAGAGGGACTGCTGTTCACTATAATATACAGAGGGACTGCTGTTCACTATAATATACAGAGGGACTGCTGTTCACTATAATATACAGAGGGACTGCTGTTCACTATAATATACAGAGGGACTGCTGTTCACTATAATATACAGAGGGACTGCTGTTCACTATAATATACAGAGGGACTGCTGTTCACTATAATATACAGAGGGACTGCTGTTCACTATAATATACAGAGGGACTGCTGTTCACTATAATATACAGAGGGACTGCTGTTCACTATAATATACAGAGGGACTGCTGTTCACTATAATATACAGAGGGACTGCTGTTCACTATAATATACAGAGGGACTGCTGTTCACTATAATATACAGTGGGACTGCTGTTCACTATAATACACACAGGGACTGCTGTTCACTATAATACACACAGGGACTGCTGATCTCGATAATACACACAGGGACTGCTGTTCACTATAATACACACAGGGACTGCAGTTCACTGTAATACACACAGGGACTGCTGTTCTCTATAATACACACAGGGACTGCTGTTCCCTATAATACACACAGGGACTGCTGTACTTTATAATATACACAGGGACTGCTGTTCGCTATAATACACACAGGGACTGCTGTTCTTTATAATATACACAGGGACTGCTGTTCTCTATAATATACACAGGGACTGCTGTTCCCTATAATACACACAGGAACTGCTGTACTTTATAATATACACAGGGACTGCTGTTCACTATAATACACACAGGGACTGCTTTTCTTTATAATATACACAGGGACTGCTGTTCTC
>NW_025135195.1:0-1180 GCF_004010195.1 Chiloscyllium plagiosum
ATTCTGATGTGGAGGAGCCAGTGGTGGAGTGGGTGGACAAAGTTATAAATCACACAACACAAGGTTACAGTCCAACAGGTTTATTTGGTTGCACTAGCTTTCAGAGCACGGCGTGATTTTTAACTTAGCAGGATTATCTCTACGGTGACAGACTTATTCAGTTAAGTGCTTCAACAATTACAGAGGCCATATATTCCCCCTACAATAGGTTTCCCTCTAGCAGTGTAAACTGCTAGTCTGACCCTGTGGATAGCTATTCATCACTGTCAATCCCCAATCCCATAAAGCTTTCTGTTGATCTTTAAAGTTTTTTCTTAATTCCTATTTTCTCGCTGGTCTTTGCCAATTTGTATGCCTTCTATTTCGAGTTGATAGACTCCCTTATTTCCTTAGCCACCCATGGCAGATTACTATTTTTCCTACAGTCCTCCCTTTTCACTTGCATATATCATTGCTGAGCAGTTTGAAATAAATGCTTTGATATTTCTCCACTGTCTGTCAACTGCCCCACCGTAAAGTCTTTGCTTCCAGTCTGCATTAGTCAATTCCTACCTCATTCTATTGTAGTCTCCTTTGTTTAAGCACAGGGTCTTGGGATTGGATTTAATCTTCCCGCCTTCCATCTTGTTCTAAATTAAAACAGACTTGTCACAAATCTTTTATCAGATTACGAGATAAGGCGATGTTTCCTGAGTGTTTTGGTTTCCATAATCAGAGACCTTGGCTTTGTAATAACGTATAGGATAGATAATCAAAACAGAGTATTCTGGACGGTGTGAATGTACTGCACAGTCTCAGACCATAAATCACTGCCTCCCCTGAGTTTAAAATTGCTAAATCATTGTCTCCTGCACGCTTTGTCAGCATCTAAGTTTGGAGCATTTTCTGAAAATCTCTTTTGGTGAAGGTGGTGAGTTTTCGATTCAGCTTTCCAGTTATTACCGTAAGAAGATAAGCACTGGGCAC
The DNA here is from genome assembly GCF_004010195.1 of Chiloscyllium plagiosum. Classification (NCBI taxonomy): domain Eukaryota; kingdom Metazoa; phylum Chordata; class Chondrichthyes; order Orectolobiformes; family Hemiscylliidae; genus Chiloscyllium; species Chiloscyllium plagiosum. The sequence goes on from NW_025135195.1 coordinate 967, forward strand.
AGGAGAGGCAATGCAGCCCTTCGAACCAGCTCCACTATTTAATACGGTGATAATGGAGCTCACATCGGTCTCAGCTGGATTTTCCCGCCTGCCCTCTCTCACCCTTCAACGCATTGCAAATTAAGCATCTGTATCTCTTCATTAAATTTTTTCATTGTCCTGGCATGCACTGCATTTTAATTTGGGAATTCCATAAATTCAAATCATATCGAGA
>NW_025135196.1:0-1180 GCF_004010195.1 Chiloscyllium plagiosum
GTCCCACTGCTTCTTGATGCGTGGGAATTGAAGACGGTCTCCTTAAGGCGGGAGCTTTTAGCCTCGATATTTCACGCGCCTCTATATCATCAGATGGCATTACGCTCACCGATTGCATTTTCGCAGCCACATGCTCGCGCTGAACGCCATTACCATTTCTAATTAGTTTTGGGTGCACTGCAAATCAATTTCTCTGATTCCACGCCCTTGAACTGGGATTATATGACATGCCATTATATGATTACGTCAATAAGTGGGGAAATTGGTGAAGTAACCGATGTTAAAATACAGTGTTATTGAGAAATACATTTCAGCAATACCCTGCAGTATCCCATGACCCTTTGAAGTTTTGTAGATATCTCGCAAACGTAACATCCTACAATCTCAGTGTTGCAATCTCTACAGTCTCTCCGGACATAGAAGCGATATATATGCAACCGAATCTGAGTTCCCACATCTCAGTCACTGTTTGACAAGTATTCCTTTGTGCGTGTGTTTCTGTTCTTGGCATAACCTCTGCCCCGATCCTTATTGCTTTTTGCATCGTGCTTTTCCATGTGGCGCCAGGATCATGAAGTGGTTCTTCCTTGGCATTGTCAACACAGCAAGTTCTGCTCGAATCACAGTCACAGCAATTGGCATTTTACCCGTTTTACTCCATGTAATATGTGCTTAGCAAACGCTGAGAAAATCAATCTTTGTTTTACATGAAAATACTCTACGTGGTGATAGGTTTCCTTCTTCAAACACCCGCTATCTCACATCTTTGTGTTTCACATATCATAACCACCCTTTATCGAAGAAATATCTCCCTCCCACAAGAACTAATTCGCCTAAACGTCCACCCTCCCATTTCACTGAGGTATTGCGCAATATAATACTCACATTTACACTGTTCATTCTGTACTGCTGCGGTCACTATTTTGGGTGTAAGTGCTGGGTCGGCATCTTCAAGCAATTCAATCCATTTAGATGCCGCTGTTCTGTAATTAATCCTCATGGAGCAGCTTTTACTGACACGGACAAGAGATTACTGGAACATCGGGCTCAGGGTAAGTGCACAGTGCAGGGTTGAGCAAATGATGTTTTATTGGAAAAGAGAAGTTTCTGTGGCTTTCTCCAGTCAATTATTTCATTTGTTCATTCTGTTCCCCCGAAATATTGCGTGCAGTTCTGCAAT
>NW_025135197.1:0-1180 GCF_004010195.1 Chiloscyllium plagiosum
GACCCAATCAGCGATGTAACTTAATAGGGAACTTAACTGATATTTCCTAAAGTCTGGGAAGTCCAATCCTCCCCTTGTCTGTGGAAGCTGTAGCTTCTTCAGCTTAATGAGGGGCCGCCTATGATTCCAAATAAAGGAACACAGCCAGCCATATAGATTACATAAAGCTGTCCTCGGCAGCATCACCGGAAACATTCTCATAGTATATAGGTGACGGGGCAGGACATTCATTTTGATTAGTGCTATTCTACCCAACCAGGAAATTGGCAGGTCGCCCCATCGCTGGAGGTCTTGCCTTATCCTTTCCAGTAAATGCACAAAATTAGCCTTATACAACTGACAAAATACTGGAGTAATAAAAATGCCTAAATATAAGAAGCCCTCCAGGGACCAGCGAAAGGGAAAAAGGGATCCGTCCACTAAGTGGGGTGTCATAGTAAGGCCACGCATTGGCATAGCCTCCGATTTTGTAAATTAATTTTATAGCCTGAGAATGCGCTAAATGTATTAATAACTTGGATTAGGTGAGGTACGGACATCAGAGGATTACTGAGGAATAGAAGAACATCATCTGCATAAAGGGTAATTTTATGTTTACCTGTACCAATCCTCGGGGCCGTTTTATTAGGATCAGCTCGTATAGCTTCTGCTAGTGGTTCAATTATTAGCGTAAATAACAATGGCGAGAGGGGACATCCCTGACGGCAGTCCCTACCCACACTGAAACTATCCGAACCTAATCCATTGGTAACCACAACTGCTTTGGGATCACTATACAATGTTGAGACCCATTTGGTAACAAATGTAACTACTATCAGAAATTTACTTAATTGGTTGTCAATCTGCAAGTCACAACAGTGCTTTCCTTTCACCTTAAAAGAAACATCATTAATAAAGTCATTCAGGTTACAGGCAGCGTTTAGGCCAAATAGGCGAAAGTGGGGACTGGAGATTAGAGTAGTGCTGGAAAAGCACAGCAGGTCAGGCAGCATCCGAGGAGCAGGAAAATCAACGTTCCGAGCAAAAGCCCTTCATCAGGAAGGAGGCTGGGAACCTCGGAGGTGGAGAGATAAATGGGAGCGGGGTGGGGCTGGGGAGAAGGTAGCTGAGAGTGCAATAGATGGATGAAGGTGGTGGTAAGGGTAAAGGTGATAGGTTGGAGAGGATAGGTGGGAAGAAA
>NW_025135198.1:0-1180 GCF_004010195.1 Chiloscyllium plagiosum
TTCCATATACGTACCACCCTCTGTGTGAAAAAGGTGCCCCTTATGTCGCTTTTACATCTTTCCCCTCTCACCCTATGCCCTCTAGTTCAGGACTCTTCCACCCCAGGGAAAATTCTTTGTCTATTTATCATAGCCATGCCCCTCATAATTTTCTAAACCTCTATAAGGTCACCCCTCAAACTCCGATGCTCCAGGGAAAACAGCCCCAGCCTGTTCAGCCTCTCCCTATAGCTCAAATCCTCCAACCCTAGCAACATCCTTATAAATCTTTTCTGAACCCTTTCAAGTTTCACAACATCTTTCCAATAGGAAGGAGACCAGAATTGCACGCAATATTCCAAAAGCGGCCTAACCAATGTCTTGTACAGCTGCCAACTCCTTTACTCAATACTCTGACGGATAAAGGAAAGCAGACCAAGCGCCTTCTTCACTATCCTATCTACCTGCGACTCCACTTTCAAGGAGCTATGAACCTGCACTCCAAGTACTCTTTGTTCAGCAAAACATCCTCACAGGGAAGAACAGTTACTCACCAAGGAATGGGCTGAGAGTGAGGATCATGAGGAGAATAACACGATGGGTGACACCCACTGAAGAATGATACACTAACACAATTAGTGAGAGAGCAGCCGGGATAGAGTACATTCACCGAGGTGACTCTGCCTGCAAACAGCGTCGAGACTCCAGTAGCAGGAAAACAAAATGGCGGATCAGTTAGGAGTGTTTGATGAAGAGATAGGAAGTTGGATCTGTCCACCAAATGTTTTGAAATGCACTGAAAGGCGATGAAGTGGCTGAAGACTCAGTGGTACCAGATTTCTGGAGCTCCATTGACAGAAAGGCATCACAATTCAAAGTAGTCTGATGCAAGTAGAGAAACCCGGGGAAATGACATTCCAAAGTCTGTGCAAAAGGTTGGGGAGTTATTTTGCACTGAGGTTGCACACCATTGCAGTACATTCTCGTTATTCATTCATGGGATGAGGGCGACACTGACTTGGCTGTGAGACTGGAGTCACATGTCAGCCAGGCCAGTTAAAGTTGGCAGTTTCTTTCTCTGAAGGACTTTGGTGAAACAGATTTTTTTTTCAAAAATCGAGGATAGATTCATGGTCATCATTCGACTCTTAATTGCAGACTTTTATGTACTGGAATCATCTGCCATAGCGGGACTCAAACC
>NW_025135199.1:0-643 GCF_004010195.1 Chiloscyllium plagiosum
TGATCGCAAAGCAGTCTCTGTCCAGATGCAACCTGCCCTGGACAAATTTCAGCACGGTTCTGACAAGAGGCAAATAGCATTCACGCAACACAAATGCCAGGAAATGATCATATCCAATGACGTGTATACCCATTGTCCGTTGACATTCTATATTGTTACCATCACTGAATGCCCTGACTGTCACCATTCTTGGGTTTGTCATCTCGAACAAGAAAGAATTTCACCATTGCCCCTTGACACTGAACTGAGCTACCATCACTGAGTTTCCTCCATTAGCAAAATCATAGCATGATCAGATACTGAAGTGGAAACGCCAAATCGATAGTATGGCAGCAAGAGCAGATAACAGGCTGGAAATCCTGCATAGAGGTACATATATCTGTATGGTAAGTTGCTTTTGTTTGCATGTGAGGACAGACTGACTCCTTTTGTCACACCATTGTCCAGTCTTTTTCAGTTAATGTCTATTCTGATTTTCTATGTTCTACACGAATTTGAAATATATTACTTTATATTACATTTATTTCAGCATTTTAGCTGACCTACCTTGGCTTTTCTCTCTTTTTTTGAGAATGTGTTGCTGGGAAAGCACAGCAGGTTAGGCAGCATTCGAGGAGCAGGAAAATCGACGTTTCAGGCATAA
>NW_025135199.1:726-1180 GCF_004010195.1 Chiloscyllium plagiosum
TTGAGAGAGATGGTTGTATGTTCGGAGGGAGGAGTGATGGGCAGGTCCAGTGGGCGAAGCCGAATTGGAGGCTTGGGACTTGGACAATCTGGATATTACTTGTTTTTACTGGATCACTGTGACTCATCATGAGCCAACTCTCTATCTGAACCAATTTGTTACTTCCATCGCTGTATGCTCTTATGTTGCAACGGAAATGGGCAGGTTAATCAGTGAGAAATATTTGATTCTATGGAAGATAAACACCATCAAGGCAATTTCGTCCTTCAAAATGATCAGGCACCAAACAAAGGGGAATATTGGAAAATTGCATTTTGAGAATATTACTTTTAATCAAGTAAAATCTTGCTTATTCATAATTAAAGAGGCCTTTCTGCCAAAGATCACGCTGTGACATTTACTTTGTTTTGAAGCATATACGTAAATGCAGCCAGATGTTTGCATCTCAGGCATA
>NW_025135200.1:0-1180 GCF_004010195.1 Chiloscyllium plagiosum
CACATGTGGAGTAGTGTACACATATTTAATCTCCTCACTGAGGAAAGGATGTTGGAATGAACGCAAAGATTGTTCCCAGAACTGATTTCTGCAACAAAGGTGTTAATTATAGAATCTCTGAAGTGTGGTAGCAGACCATTTTACCCATCGACTCCACACTGATCATTCGAATATCATCCCATCCAATCTCCACCACTTACCCCATCCAATCTTTATAACCTGGCATTTTCCATGGCTGATGCACCAAGCCTCCACATCCCCGGACGTTTTGGGTAATTTAGCATGGCCAATCCACCTTACCTGCACATCTTGGGACTGTGGGAGGAAACTGGAGACGGAAATTGAACTGGGATCTCTGATGCAGTGAGGCAGCAGTGCTAACCACTGAACTACACAGTTTGGGCAACACAACTTGCCCGCATATTTCAGCCCATGAAAAGTGACATTTGAACAGGGAGATTCCATAAGACCCCAGACATGTCATTGAACAACAGAAGGTGGACATTGAGATCTTGAGCGCTTGGTCAGAGACAGGAGCAGAACATGCAAGTACATTGAGACTATAATGTAGAAACACCAGGTGGACATTGAGCCCAGAGAGTGTATAAAGTAGGAACAGAATGAGTCCAATCAGCTCCTCATGCCTCTTACACACCAATTGAAGCAGATCCTTTACAGACATCTGTAACAGATTTTTTACAGATCTGTTACAGATCTCTTACAGATCTGTTACAGATCTCTGTGAAAGATCTGCTCCAATTGCTGTGGAAGAGGCATGAGGAGCCGATTGGACTCATTCTGTTCCTGCTTTACACACTCGCTGGGCTCAATGTCCTTACAGCTCAATGTCCAGGGATGTGGAGGGTAGATGCATCAGTCATGGAAAATGCCAGGTTATAAAGATTGGGTGGTGGGGATTGGATGGGATGATCTTCGGATGATCAGTGTGGAGTCGATGCGTCAAAAGGTCTGCTACCGTACTGCAGGGATTCTATGATTAACACCTATGTGGCAGAAATCAATTCTGGGAACAATCTTTGCATTCATTCAAACATCCTTTCCACAGTGAGGAGATTAAATCTGTGTGCACTACTCTAGATGTGATCTCAATAAGACCCTGGACAGCAGCAGGAACACTTTATCAGCTTGCTGTAAAAGATTGGATCTTTTACAGATCTGT
>NW_025135201.1:0-1180 GCF_004010195.1 Chiloscyllium plagiosum
ACTGAGGGAGTGCCGCACTGTCGGAGTGTCAGTTCTGAGGGAGTGCCGCACTGTCAGAGGGTCAGTGCTGAGGGAGTGCCACACTGTCGGAGGGTTAGTGCTGAGGGAGTGCCACACTGTCAGAGGGTCAGTGCTGAGGGAGCGCCGCATCTGTCGGAGGGTCAGTACTGTGGGAGTGCTGCACTGTTGGAAGGTCAGCGCTGAGGGAATGCCGCACTGTTGGAGGTTCGGTGCTGAGGGAGTGTCGCACTGTCGGAATGTCAGTGCTGAGGGACCGCCGCACTGTCGGAGGGTCAGTACTGAGGAAGTGCTGCTCTGTCGGAGGGTCAGTGCTGAGTGAGTGCCGCACTTTTGGAGGGTCAGTACTGAGGGAGTGTCGCACTGTCGGAGTGTCAGTACTGAGGGATTGCCGCCCTATCGGAGGGTCAGTACTGACGGAGTGCCGCACTGTCGGAGTGCCGCACTGTCAGAGGCTCACTGCTGAGGGAGTGCCACACTGTCGGAGTGTCAGTGCTGAGGGAGTGCCAAACTGTCAGAGGGTCAGTGCTGAGTGAGTGCCGCACTGTTCGAGGGTCAGTACTGAGGGAGTGTCGCACTGTCGGAGGGTCAGTAATGAGGGATTGCCGCCCTATCGGAGGGTCAGTACTGAGGGAGTGCCACACTGTCGGAGTGTCAGTGCTGAGGAAGTGCCGCTCTGTCAGAGGGTCAGTGCTGAGTGAGTGCCGCACTGTTGGAGGGTCAGTACTGAGGGAGTGTCGCACTGTCGGAGGGTCAGTAATGAGGGATTGCCGCCCTATCGGAGGGGCAGTACTGAAGGAGTGCCGCACTGTTGGAGTGTCAGTACTGAGGGAGTGCCGCACTGTCAGAGGCTCAGTGCTGAGGGAGTGCCACACTGTCGGAGGGTCAGTGCTGAGGGAGTGCCACACTGTCAAGGGTCAGTGCTGAGGGAGCGCCGCACAGTCGGAGGGTCAGTACTGAGGGAGTGCCGCACTGTCGGAGGGTCAGTGCTGATGGAATGCCGCACTGTGGATGGTCAGTACTGAGGGAGGGCCGCAATGTCGGAGGATCAGTACTGAGGGAGTGTCGCACTTTCTTAGGGTTCATACTGAGGGAGTGCCGCTCTGTCAGAGGGTCAGTGCTGAGGGATCACCGCACTGTCGGAGGGTCAGTACTGAGGGAG
>NW_025135202.1:0-1180 GCF_004010195.1 Chiloscyllium plagiosum
ATGCTTGTGTGATGGTGCAAATCCCTTCCAAACGAAAGGTGTCACTCTTATGTTTGAAACTTTTCTGAAATTGTGATTATGCAGTTTAACATCTTCTTTAATGATTCCCTCAAAGTAAAAAAAAACACCTGCACACCGCACCCGCAAAGGATCTCTCCTTAGTCACTTCTTATTTCACACCTTCCTAATGCCGCCGGGTGACATATAAAAGTACATGATTTCCAATTCATCCACGGACTCATCCAACTTTAATCTCGTTCAGTTGGAAATTCCTATGAGATACCTGGGGTCGTTTAATTGCCAACCATCTGAACCATTGTGATATAATGCAGGATATAATAAGAAAGGAAAATTGAATCCTGAATTCACTACAAATGGACTGAACTATATAAAGGCAAATTGTTATTACAATTAAACAGACGTCGTGAGACCAGAGTTGGAGTATTTTGTCCAGTTTGGGTTACCTTTCTTAAGGAAAGATGTGGTGGCACTGGAGACAGTTCAGAAGACGTTCATCAAGTTGCTTCCACACATGATAAAACTGTAATGAAAGGAGTGCAAGTAACTTTAGCTTGAACTAGAACCTCATGATGGAGTTCAGAAGGGTGAGTGTTTATCTGATTGAGGCACTTTCAGGAGAAAGGCAATTGATAAGTTGGACATAGAGCAAATTATTATTTTTGTGGGATAGTTTCGACCAAGAGAACTGGGATCCAGAGTCAAAAGAGATAGTTTGAAAGCTGAGATGAGAAATAACTGCTTCTCTCAGAGGATTGTGAGTCGTATGAGCTCACTGCCCTAGAATGCAGTTGGGGGAATCTAGAATTAGAGTGTGTACTCGATTTAGAAATAGAATTAGAATTGGAACTTTTGTCAAGTGTTCTCAAGCACAGAGAGAGAGAGAAGCAAAATAAAAAGTGTGTATTGTCCACGTTCCCAGCGCCATCTTAGATACAGAGGTGTCTAATGACAAATCCTATACATTATGTAGAAAGGTCAGTAAATATAATTAAAAGTCAACATGAAAGCCTTAAAATAGCAAAATTAAGAAATACTGTCGAAAAGTCAACATTGAATATCAAGGAGCAGTGATAACATTATCTCTGATTTGACGTCAGAACTGTGGCACGAGAAAATCACAGCAGGCCAGGCAGCATCAGATGAGTAGGAGGGTCGATGT
>NW_025135203.1:0-1180 GCF_004010195.1 Chiloscyllium plagiosum
CAATTGATGGCACTGTCCCTGTTGGCCCACTCCTACTTTTGATTTGGCCAGACACTTATATATTGCAAAACAACCATCTAGGCCAGACGAACAACAAACATCCAGCCATCTCTTGCATCAACAGGGATCTAACGCAAAACTCAGAAAGTGGTTTCAAACACATGTTTATATCTCTCACGAGTTTATTTTCTCTCTCAATGCATTATTTTGTTAATCCCTGCTTTATGGAATTAGAAAATGTTCCGAGTCCCCGAGTTTTATACATTTAGCACATTACTACTCCACCACAAAACGCTCCCCACAACCCACCATCAGCTTTGTCCACCTCTTCCTTTTATTGACAACACTCTTTACCTTCCCCTGTATTCCACGACTGCATCTCTTGCAGACTTTTGCTCATTATTGGAATTCAAATTTGTTACAAATAATGAAATCTTGAAAATTTGCGATTTAAATGGAGGCTAACCAAACTCCAGCATATACAGACTGTCGCATTATCAGGGGCGGGGGGAGGTAATGCTTCACTGTCAATTGTCCGCTTGCCAGATGTCATCTGGGCTGTGCCTTTGAGTAAAGTGTACAGTATCGCTGATCTTATGAGGGAAGGTTATGCTCCAGTGGAGAGATCAACATAAAAGTATTTCTTCAGATGAAATACTTGCCTTCTGACAAGTACTTATACAGAGGCATCTTATTTCCATTGAATGTTTGAACAATGAACAAATATATTGCTTTAGCGCGGTCTGTAACCAGTTACCAGGATTTAGACATCAAATGGGTCAGAAGGAAAGGAATATACAACTGCAATCTAAATTATCTTTTGCACTTGGCGTTCGAACCTGTTGACACAAGAGCTGGCTGGATGTTTGTGGTTCGCCTGGCCAAGGTCATTGTTTTGCAATATATAAATGTCTGGCCAAATCAAAAGAAGGATTGGGCCAACAGGGACAGTGATATCGATTGAGGGCTCAAGGGCAGAGTCGGTAATTAATTCAGAGAAGAGGTGGTTCAGGTTGGTGAAACTTTTATGTCTCTCGCTCTCTGCCTATCTCCATTTGATACAAAATCCTTCACCCCTTGTCTCTCTTTCTGTGTTGCTCTACCACTCTCACTATCTCGCTCTCACTCTCACTTGTTCTTTCACTCATTATATCACTCACTGCCTGTCTGTCTCTGTCAT
>NW_025135204.1:0-1180 GCF_004010195.1 Chiloscyllium plagiosum
CATATCTTACATTTTACTATCATTGATGTGCCTATCCAAGAGTTGCTGAGATGTCTGTAATGTGTCTGAATCTACTACCATGGCTGGCAGTCCATTCCAAGCACCCACCACACTTTGTGTAAATAACATACCAGTCCCTTCCATGCCGACAGGATATCCCAACCCAATCTAGTCCTACCTGCCAGCACCTGGCCCATATCCCTCTGATATCTAAGCTAAACCTTCCGCCAATTACCTTAAACTTAAGTCTCCTTGTGATAGCCATTTCGCCATGGGAAGTAGTCTCTGGTTATCCACTCTATCTATGCCTCTCATTCCCTTGTACACCTCTATCAAGTCACCATTCTTCCTCCTTCGTTCTAATCAGAAAAGCCCTAGCTTCCACAGCCTACCTTCTATGGGCATGCCCTCCAGTCCAGGCAGCATCCTGCTAAATCTCCTCTGCACTGTCTTTAAAGCTTCCACGTCCTCCCTATAATGAAGCGAACAGAACTGTTCACAATATTCCAAGTGTGGTCTAACTGGGGCTCAGTAGAGCTTCAGCAAAATCTCGCATCTCTTAAACTCAATCCCCCTGCTAAGGAAAGCCAACACACCATCCTGCACGCTGTTAAGAATTCTGCCTTTAACCGCGTAAAGATTTTCTGCAGAATCCTCCAATCTAAAACTATCCCTATCTTTGTAAGTTCCCCCAGTCCCTACAACACTCATAAACTGTGAAACCTCCTATAGTCCCTATATTGCTAATGTCTGCAAACCCTCCTGTCCTGATGTCCCTCCATATCTCTGTAACCCCCACCATCCTCCAGTGCCCTTCTGGGGAACATTGCAGCGGAAGGAGGAGTTGGAGATTCTGGGCCATGTTACGAGATATGAAGGGCTGCAGAACCTGCAGGATGGGACCGAGGATGGCTTGTGGAACCTGGAGGATATTATGATTTGCACCACAGGTAATTTTTGATTGGACCATTCAGTCGATCTTACAATCATAGAGATGTACAGCATGGAAACAGACCCTTCATTCCAACCCGGCCATGCCGACAGGATATTCCAACCCAATCTAGTCCCACCTGCCAGTACCTGGCCTATCTCCCTCCGAACCCTTTCTATTCATATATCCATCCAAATGCTTCTTAAATGTTGCAATTGTACCATCTATAAGTTTGGCTGAAAGATCCAA
>NW_025135205.1:0-1180 GCF_004010195.1 Chiloscyllium plagiosum
GCCCCATACCGCTGCAAGTAACTTTCTTGGATGCGCTTAAGAAATTCTACCTCGTCTAAGCCTCTTTCTCTAAGGGATTCCCAGTCAATATTGGGGATGTTAAAGTCACGCACTGTGGCAACTCTGTTTTTAATACCCATTTCCATAATCGGCCGACATATTTGTTCCTCAATCTCTCGGTGGCTGTTGGAGGGACTACAGTACAATCCTAACACATGCATCCGTCATATCTTGAGCTCTCCTCATGTTGCCTCAGTAGATGAGTCCTAAGTGCAGATGTAACAATCTCCCTGATTAGTAATGCAACTCCTCCGCCTCTTTTAGCTACCCCTTTATCTCATCTAAAACAACAAAACCCTGGAAAGTTGAGCAGCCAGTATTGTCTCTTTCTCAACCAAGTCCTTATAATGTTTGCAACATCGTAGTCTCATCGTAGTCCCATTCAGGCTCTAAATTCATCTGTTTACCCATAATAATACTTGCATTGAAATAAATACACTTCAGACAAACACATCACACACTGACCTGATATTTGGTTTGAGATTCCCTGAAGTATTTTCTACTGCTATTTTCCGGTGACAGGAGGTTACAAAAGACTATCAGTAAAGCAGAAAATATTGTAGACAGACAATTCCAATATCCTCCTTTGTCACTTCAATCTGTACATTGCATTACACATGGTCCAATTTCGATAGAGTGCTGGATAATTATTTCACTTAAAACGACTGTCTCCAGCCACTCACTGCATATTCAGCAAGTATTTCTGAACCCACTGGATTGATTGCTCTCTTGTCCCTCTCTCACGAAATCTCTGTAATATTTACATTGGAGTTGTGTGTACTCATCCAATCTCGAGGTCCCTACAAACCAGATTCCTCGCATTAAACTAATAACCCTTACGCCTGCCAGTCCCATTGTGTTCAGTGCCCTTTGCGTCTTTGTTGTTGATCTTAGATGCACTGGTTTTAGTCTCCAATTCCTCTCAGTCACTGTATTGTGGACCTACTGCTCTGCTTCCCACTCCCCAGTGCCACACTATTTTAAACCCTCCTGAGTGACAATAGCAAACCTGACTGCCAGGAGATTGCCGCCAGTACAGATCCATTCCGTACTTCTTGTGTAGGTCCTACCGACAAGGGAATCCCAGTGATCCACATATCTGCGATTGCTGCCAATTCAG
>NW_025135206.1:0-1180 GCF_004010195.1 Chiloscyllium plagiosum
AACAGGAAAGATAGAAAGGGAGGCAAGAGAGGAGGGGGAGTGACATTTTTGAAAAGGGATAGCATTACAACTGTGCTGAGGGAGGATATTCCCGGAAATACATCCAGGGAAGTGATTTGGGTGGAATTGAGAAATAAGAAAGGGATGATCACCTTATTGGGATTGTATTATAGACCCTCTAATAGTCAGAGGGAAATTGAGAAACAAACTTGTAAGGAGATCTCAGCTTTCTGTAAGAAAAATAGGGTAGTTATGGTAGGGGATTTTAACTTTTCAAATATAGATTTGGGACTGCCATAGTGTTAAGGGTTTAGATGGAGAGGAATTTGTTAAGTGTGTACAAGACAATTTTCTGATTTAGTATGTGGATGTACCTACCAGAGAAGGTGCAAAACTTGACTTACTCTTGGGAAATAAGGCAGGGCAGGTGACTGAGGTGTCAGTGGGGGAGCACTTTGGGACCAGCAACCATAATTCTATGAGATTTAAAATAATGATGGAAAAGGATAGACCAGATCTAAAAGTTGAAGTTCTAAATTGGAGAAAGGCCAATTTTGACGGTATTAGGCAAGAACATTCCAAAGCTGATTGGGGGCAGATGTTCGCAGGTAAAGGGACAGCTGGAAAATGGGGAGCTTTCAGAAATAATATAATGAGAATCCAGAGAAAGTATATTCCTGTTAGGGTGAAAGGAAAGGCTGGTAGGTAAAGGGAATACTGGATGACTAAAGAAATTGAGGGTTTGGTTAAGAAAAAGCATATGTCAGGGATAGGCAGGATAGATCGAGTGAATCCTTAGAAGAGTATAAAGGCAGTAGGAGTATACTTAAGAGGGAAATCAGGAGGGCAAAAAGGGGACATGAGATAGCTTTGGCAAATAGAATTAAGGAGAATCCAAAGGGCTTTTACAAATACATTAAGGATAAAAGGGTAACTCGGGAGAGAATAGGGCCCCTCAAAGATCAACAAGGCGGCCTATGTGTGGAGCCGCAGAAAATGGGGAAGATACTAAATGAGTATTTTGCATCAGTATTTACTGTGGAAAAGGATATGGAAGATATACACTGTAGGGAAATAGATGGTGACATCTTGCAAAATGTCCATATTACAGAGGAGGAAGTGCCGGACGTCTTGAAACGCATAAAACGGATAAATCTCCAGGACCTCATCAGGTGGACCC
>NW_025135207.1:0-1180 GCF_004010195.1 Chiloscyllium plagiosum
GAGAGATTAACTGCCATTAGCTCCACTATACCACTTAGTTTTTCTGGTCTCTGTGGCACTCTTCCACCAGTGTCATTGCATTTTTTGTTCCTTCGCTGAATTTCTACAGTCGCGTTTGATGTTCATTTAAAACATCATTTCTCAGAACTGCAATTTTTCAATCGAGCAAAATCTCCAGCCTTTTCATTTAAAGTCCCCTATAATGATATCAAAGGGGGAAAAATGCGAGTTTCAGCAGCAGATGAACTGAGATTCGGCCGAGTTATCAATTGTCAGCGTGTGGGGCACATGTGATCGTGATGATGATAAGACCCAACAGCGCAACCCAGCCGCTTTCATGCAAACATTCGTTTGGTGTTAGCTGCACAAATTGCCAGAGTCATTTCCCTTCATTTCGCAATCGGTCTTTTTGTTTTTGGCTTTTCTTTTCCTCCTGTAGTTCCCCCTTGATGGCAGTAACTCTGTCTAACGTTCAAAATGCCTACCTTTCTTATACCCCCAAATCGGATTATCTCATTTGTTCGATGTTGGCAGAATAATAAATTCAAAATCGATTGGCTTTTAATTTACAGAGACGTAAATGAATCTCGTTGGTTAAATTTGAATTGTCGTCAAAACAGCAACCAACTCAGGTACCTATTTCACAGCCAAATGTTATATATTTTCAATTTTCCAGTAAACTCTGAGACTGCTCTCGTAAGCTCTCAGTGCAGAACAACATTCTACCTCTCTTCAAGGTACAGCACACATTTTCAACTTCATAACAATTTGGAATTGCACATCAGGTTGTCACTGGCCCACCGCACACAAAACCAGAAATACAGACCTCAAACAAAGGACAGTTATAAGTGGATAAACGAGCAGTAAAATGTGCCATGTCACAGTCAAAGTGAAACAGGGGATAGAGAAAGATACTGTACTTGCCAGCACACAGAAAATAGTCAAGTATTTTGCAGGAATCTACATCATAGTCATGAGAATGAATTGATCTAATTTTTTTGGTTAACATGGTGATGAGGTAGAACTCCATAAAACCGCCAAGAGCAGTAGCCTGTAGTGTTTAGTGCAATGCAACACTGCTTCAGACTCTCTCATTCAGTGTAAAATCCATATTTGGCAGTGGGGGAGTAAGGAGCGTTCGAATACTGAGAGCAGAAGTAGAGGAGTGGGAAGAGCACAG
>NW_025135208.1:0-1180 GCF_004010195.1 Chiloscyllium plagiosum
CCGGGGTGAGTGATAAAAGACACATTGAGGTCTATTCGTTCTCACCAGGGTTAATAGTACAAACAGAGTAGGGTCACCCTCCTCTTTCCAGGGTTCGGTGAGAAGATATAGTTGGGCTCAGTCTACTCTCCACAGGGTCAGTGATGCATACACAGTGTCCTCAATCAGGTCTCCACACGGTCAATGATACTCACAGTGGATAAAGTCTCCTCTCCCCATGGTCAGTGATACAGACATAGGGTTGTCAGTCGTTTCTCCATGGTGACAGTGCTACAAACACAGTAGGTCAGCATACGCGTCCAATTGTCATTGAGACGCACACAGAAATGTCAGTCTCCTCTCCCCGGTGTCAGTCATACACAAACAGTGGTTTCAGTCTGCTCTCACTGGAGTCAGTAACACATCGACAGTGGGGTGAGACTGCTTTTTTTTTGTCGTCAGTGATACGTACACAGTGGGGTCAGTCTGCTCTCTCTGGGGACAGTGATACGTAACTTGTGGGGTCAGCCTACTATCCCCATGGTCAGCGATATAGATACAGTGGAGTATGTGTGTAAACCACTGGGTAAATCATACAGAGCCACTGTTTTCAGCCTGCTTTTCCTGGTTCAGTAATGAATACATAATGGATCAGACTGCTTTCACCTGGTCAGTGAACAGTTACACAGGTGTCAGTCAGCACTCTATTGTGTCAGTAATGCAGACATAGGGATGTCGATCTCTTTTCTCATGGTCACTGACACTAATACAGGGCGGTCAGTCTGTTCTGTCAGAGTTAGTGTTATTGCCACAGTGGTGTCTGTTCTTCCCGTTCTCAGTGTTGCAGACATAGTGGAGTCAGTTTGCTTTCTCAGGGGCCAATGTTAAACACACATTGGCGTCAGTCTGTTCTCCTTATTGTCAGTGATAGACATGCAGTGCGGGCAGTATCCTCTCCCCGGAGTCAATAATACAGATGCAGCGGGTGTAGTCTGATGTCCCGGTGTCAGTGACAAAGACACAATGAGGTCATTATGCTCACGAGGCGGTCTGTAATTCACACAAACTGTTGTCAGGTTTGCTGTCCCCAGGGTCAGTAACACTGATTCAGTAGATCATTGTGCTACACACAGTACCAGTAATACACAAAGCGGTATCAGTCTGCTTCATCCCGTGTCAGTACTGCATAAACAGTGGGGTA
>NW_025135209.1:0-1180 GCF_004010195.1 Chiloscyllium plagiosum
GCCTAAAGTGAGTTCAGGTGCAACCATGGACAGGAGTGGGAAGTATTGTCTGGACTCTAAAGAGAAAGAAAAGGCGCTTCCTGAACATACCCGTCCGTTTTCATGCAGTGAAAAGGCAATGCTGCCAAGGAGAACGCTGAGATACAGGCTATCAGACAAGAGAGGATAGAGTTTCCTATGGGGAAAGTGTTATCAATTCTGGAAAGTGTGAATATCAACTTGGCCAGATGGAATTTCCTCCGATTCCATTGGAAACAAGGGATGTGATATGGCTTGATCTTTATATCATTGTCATCTCAAGGAATTGTGACTGGAGACTGGAAGAGAGCAGATGTTGTTTGCTTGTACAAGAAGGAGAGTAGAGAAAATTCTGGTATTTATAGATTAGTGAGCTTTACCTCGGTTGGGAACAAAAGTTTGGAAAGGATTATAAAAGATAGGATTTATCATCATCTGGAAAGGAATAATTTGATTAGTGATACTTTGCACCGTTCTGTGAAGGGTAAGTCGTGAGTCAAGACCTTACTGAGTTTTTAGAGAAGGTGACCAAACACGTAGATGAGGGTCAAACGGATGATCTCGTGTCTATGGATTTTACGAAGGCGTTTCATAACGTTGCCCACGGAAGACTATTGCACAAAAAATGGAGGCATCGGTATGAGGGCGATTTAGCGTTTTGAAGCAGAAATTGGTCAGCTGAATAAAGATAGATAGTGTTGATTGATAGGAAATATTTATCCTGGAGTTAGTTACTATCGGTGTGCTGCAAGGATGTATTTTGAGGCCAGTGCTGTTTGTCATTTTTAAATAAACGACCTGGATAAGAGCAGAGAATGATGAGTTAGTAACTTTGCAATTAATGCAAACGTCGGCGTACGTGTGGAAAATGCCAAGGTTTTACAAGTTACATAGGTAGGATACAGATGAGTTGTGCAGCTTCACTGAGAGGTGATATATGGATTCTAATACGGAAAAATGTGAAGTGTTTCTCTTTGGAAGGAATAATAGGAATAATGTGTAATGGACGAATGGTAAACAGAGGTGTTTGATGGCGGGAGTAAGCAGACAGAAATAGGAAGGAGAAGTGCATGCTTGCACGGTTATTGTCAATGCAATGTCGAAGTATTGTAATATACTAATAGTGTATGATTTACGGCTTTAAAATGAAACTGTCTTTGGA
>NW_025135210.1:0-1180 GCF_004010195.1 Chiloscyllium plagiosum
AAAAGCTTGCCGTGCAGACCTTACATATGCTCAAGTTTTCACGTTGCAGAATCGAACGACGAGCAGGACGGACACTTTAATTGTACTTAATAACTTGGACGGGAATGGGCTGTTCACTACACCAAAACCGACGGGAGCATTCGACTGGCTCGCACAACCCGACAACCACAGGGACACCACCAGGCCAGTACAGTAAACGAGGGCAATTCAACGAAGGCAGTGCTAGAACAGTGTGAAATTGGAACACTTAGTGGCACAGTGCTGATCCAGGCAATATCGCCCAGGGCCACCGACCCTCTCTCTCTCCCCTCAGGCACGACAGCAGTCCACCAACAACAGAGGCAGCTTCAACAGGCTGCCCACACTTTGGCTGATCCCTTCCCCCGTGCTCCAGAAACTAACTAGGGCTATCGTGAGAGGGAGTTTTCACAGGCGATCTCAATATGTCTCTCAACGCCCCGTCTGAAATTCCGATGTTGGATGTGGAGGTGGTGGGGAGCTGGTCATTTCTTTTGTGTTGGATACTGGGTCTGTCCAACCGTCTGCGGCTTCCGACTTGGAAAATTACCTGAGTTGCAAGACCCTCTGCACTATGCGGTTTTTGAGAATACCCATAACAGGCCCACTCTCCTAATCCATTAACTCCAGTATTGGCCCTTCCACTGCGACTGATGCTGCCATTATTTCATACTCTTGCCCAGTCGCCCTCCTGAGCCGGAAGACCTTATGTAAATCGAATGCCAGTATCCACTGTTCCTCTGAGGATCTTACATTAGAGAACGTTGCGTCCATTATTCCATGCTGCGGGCAGTAATTTCACACAGCCCTGAACCCTCTGATCAGGTAAGCTCTTGGTCATGCTCCAATTCGCCTATCTGCGCTCTTCTCGATCCCTACTTGCCCTGTTGTCAATGGCCCCTTTCTATAGACAGTTCACTGACTCCCTGCTCCCAGTGGGGTGCGCAATTGACGGTATTGACTTGTCATGCATCCCACCAGAATTAATTGAAAATAGCGACACACCACGGTGATATGTAATAACAACGTAGATACTTGTGAAATCTAAGGACTTCAAGGTGACCTTCTTAGCAAATGCGGGTGCTATGATGTTGTTGTACCTCTGCACAGACAGCTGAAGTGACATCAAGCTGCTATCTGTTTTCTCCGTTGGTTTTGATCA
>NW_025135211.1:0-1180 GCF_004010195.1 Chiloscyllium plagiosum
CGCTGTATTCTTCTATGTTCTATGTTCTATATCGCCACCCTCTGGCTGTGGTCATCACCAACGGGGTGAAGTCTTGGAATTTTAGGATTGGTAGGGGTAGTTGGCAAGGCTGCCCCCTCTCACCATTGTTGTTTACGTTAGTGATAGAGCCATTCGTCAGAACGTCCACATAACTGCTCCGGAAGTGGGATCGAGGGCACACAAGATTACATTGTACGCGGATGATGTCCTTCTGTTTTTATTGAACCCGATCACCTCCGTACCCCATTTGATACAATGTATCAATTCATTTAGGGCTATTTCAGGATATAAGATTAACTTGGCAAAATCAGAGGCTATGCCTTTGGGAAACCTTAAGGATGTGCCAGAAGTTGAAGGTGGCCCTAAGTTCCCTTTCAAGTGGTCATGGGCAGGGTTCCGATACCTAGGCATTTTTATTACCCCCAAGTTTGATCTGTTATTTCGGACTAACTTTGTTCACTTGTTCGACAATATTAGGCGAGATCTCCAGAGATGGGAGGCTCTTCCAATTTCATGGCTGGGCTGAATATCTCTCATTGAGATGAATGTTTTCCTTGTTTGCTTTATTCCACACATATGCTCCCTATAATGTTTCCCAGGTCAACACTACGGAAGCTTATGGGATGGTTTGGTTCCTTTGTTTGGCATCATGGGCGGTCCCTCATCAAACTTACTAAATTGCAGTTGCCTCAAGGAGGGGGAGGAGTTGATTTCCCAGACATCAGGAGGTATCAGTTGAGTTCCCTGCTGTCCTTTGTCTGTGATTGGGAAGGTAATGATCCAGGCTCAATGTGGCTGGATGTTGAGGTCTCCCAGGCAAAGTGCCCTCTTATTAACTTGTTCATGGATAAGATGAGGACAGTTATGGACCACTGCCGGAACCCCATTGTCATTAGTACAGTCAAGGCAGTGCATCAGAGTGAGGGTTGCTTATCCATAACTTCGCCACTTACACCTATAGTTGGCATGCCAGGGTTCTGACCAGGGATGATGGACTCAGGGTTCAAACTATGGGCAGCGAGAGGAGTTTCTAGTTTGGGAGACTTGTTTGAGGGGGAGGTTGTGATGTCTTTTGAGCAGCTGAGCCGCAAATATGGGTTGCCCAGCAGAGACCTTTTCTGTTTTATTCAGGTTAGGGATTTCATCCAGAAGAAAACAA
>NW_025135212.1:0-1180 GCF_004010195.1 Chiloscyllium plagiosum
GAGAGAGGAGAAGTCTGGCAGAGAAAGTTCAAGGGATTTTCAAAATTGTGAGGACGGGTGGACGCCTGGACAGTGTCCAAAGGGTGGAGCTGTTGCCAATAGGAAAAGGAACAAGAATGAGACCATGGCGTGCAGGACAGGCAGCTTCCTTTGTTGATCAAATAAGGCAAATGGTGGTCTCCGAGACCGACTGTATTCTACTTGTGACGAGCCTGTACCTTTGACAAAGTTAACATGCCCTTGAGTTTTTTTTTCGCCAGTGACGGGGTAGTTGGTCAGGCTCCAAATATGCTGAGTTTGAACTGTATATTGGGCCATCTTTATCCCTAACAGATAAGGCCTCCAGCCTTTCATGTCTTAAAAAGCAAAGCTGGAAAATCAAAGGGGGAGTTGCTGGCTAGCTGTGTAGCTAACCATCGTTAAGTTTAGATTTTTTTAAAATTCAGTTCAGCAGCAGTGTGTGTTATTAAAGTTAAAAATCACACAACACCAGGTTATAGTCCAACAGGTTTAATCGGAAGCACACTAGCTTTCAGAGCGACACTCCTTGATCACGTGATTGTGGAGGGCTCGATCGTAACACAGAATTTACAGCAAAAATTTGCAGTGTGATGTAACTGAAATTATAAGCCTTTCATCTGTTAGAATACAGTGATAGTTCCACTTCTTTCATGTGTAAATCACAAAACTCTTTTTTTTTTAATTTGCATTCTCGGGTTAGCTGTTAACAATGGTGATAGCTAGACAATATGTTGAAGGTGTTAGCCCCCTGTGTTCTCTGTCTATGACTTGATGTTTAGATTGATTCTAATCTAAAAAGTGAGATAACGGAGTAACCAGTCGAACCGGGAACATTTCTCGTCACAATACACATTTCCGTACTCTACACCAGTAACCCCACAAGGATAGCATCGCGGCAACAGCCTCAGTACTCAACACCAACAACTGCCAGTCTCCAAACACCATCCTACAACTCATCCGCTTTATCCTCGATCATAACGTCTTCACCTTTGACAATCAATTCTTCATCCAGACACGGACCAGCCATGGGGACCATCTTTGCACCCCAATATGCCAAATTTTTTATGCACAGGCTCGAACAAGATTTCTTCTCTTTGCAGGATCTCCAACCAACATTGTACACCACGTACATTGATAACATTTTCTTCCTCTGGACCCA
>NW_025135213.1:0-1180 GCF_004010195.1 Chiloscyllium plagiosum
CTGCTTCCCAATCATTTGTATATCTACACTGTTTACCAATCATGCGCGCATCCACACTGTTTCCCACTCATGTGTATATCCACACTGTTTCCCAATCATTTGTATATCCTCACTGTTTCCCAATCATGTGTACATCCACACTATTTCCCAATCATGTGTATATCCGCACTATTTCCCGATCATGTGTACATCCGCACTGTTTCCCAATCATGTGTATATCTGCACTGTTTCCCAATCATGTGTGCATCCACACTGTTTCCCAATCATGTGCATATTCACACTGTTTCCCAATCATGTGTATATCCACACTGTTTCCCAATCATGTGTATATCCACACTATTTCCCAATTATGGTATATCCACACTGTATCGCAATCATGTGTACATCTACACTGTTTCCCACTTATGTGAACATCCACCCTGTTATCCAATCATGTGTACATCCACACTGTTTCCCAGTCATGAGAGCATCCTCACTGTCTCACAATCATGTGTATATCCACACTGTTTCCCAATCATATGTACTTCAACACTGTTTCAAACTCGTGTGCAACCACACTGTTTACCACTCATGTGTACTTCCACACTGTTTCTCAATCATGTGTATATCCGCACTGTTTCCCAATCATGTATTCATCCACACTGTTTCCCAATCATGTGCATATTCACACTGTTTCCCAATCATGTGTATTTCCACACTGCTTCCCAATCATGTGTACATCCACACATTTTCCCAAATATTTGTATATCGACACTGCTCCCAATGATGTGCGCATCCACACTGTTTCCCAATTCATGTGTATATCCACACTATTTCCCAATTCATGTGTACATCCACACTATTTCCCAATCATGTGTATATCCACACTGCTTCCCAATCATCTGTATATCCACACTGTTTACCACTCATTTGTATATCCACACTCTTTCCCAATTCATGTGTACATCCACACTGTTTCGCACTCATGTGTATATCCACACTGTTTCCCAATCCTGTGTATATCCACACTATTTCCCAATTATGGTATGTCCACACTGTTTCCCAATCATGTGTACATCAGCACTGTTTCCCACTTATGTGTACATCCACACTGTTATCCAATCATGTGTACATCCACACTGTTTCCCAATCATATGTACTTCAACAATGTTTCAAACTCGTGTGCAACCACACTGTTTAC
>NW_025135214.1:0-1180 GCF_004010195.1 Chiloscyllium plagiosum
AACCGAATTTACATCCAGTTGTCAAGCTTACCCACAATCCCATGTGCTCTAACTTTGTTAATTAGTCTACCATGCAGAACCTTATCAAAGGCTTTGCTAATGTTCATTTAAACAACATCCACCATTCTGTTACAATCAATCTTTCTGTTTTCTTCATTTAAAACAAATTAAAATCTTGTTTATAAGACATGATTCCTCTCATACAAAATCTTTCTGACCAACACAAATCAGCCCTTCTCTCTTCATGCATGTAAATCTTATCTTTCAGAATCTCTTCCAACAACTTACTCATCACCAATGTCAGACACACAGTCTGCCGTTTCCATGCTTTTCCTTTTGGCCTTTCTAAAGGCGCAGCATTAGCCATCCTCCAGTCCTCCAGTACTCCACGTGTGTATAAATGATTCAACAATATTTGCTGGGTTCCCATAGTTTAAACGAACAAAGAGCAAAGAAAAATAACAAATAATATTTCAGCACAGGAACAGGCCCTTCATCCCTCCAAGCCTGTGCCGATTCAGTTCTTCTATCAAAGCATATTTTCTAAGGATCTGTATTCCTTTGCTCCCTGCCCGTTCATATATTTGTCTAGATAGATCTTAAATGATGTTATTGTGTCCACCACAAACACCACTACTGGCAACGGGTTCCAGGCACCCCCACCCTCTGCATAATGAATTTACCACATATACCTCCCATCAACATATCCAATCTCACGTTGAACTCGTGGCCCCTAGAAATTGAGTACGCCAGTCTGGGAAAAAAAAAACTTCTTGCTATCCACCCTATCTGTACTTCTCATGATTTTGTAGACCTCATTCAGATTCCCCCTCCCCGGCCTCTGTCTTTCTAATGAACATAATCTTAATCTACTCAACTTCTCTTCATAGCTTGCACCCTCCATATCAGGTAATATCCTAGTGAACCTCCTCTGTACTCTTTCCAACTCATCCACATCGGTTTGGTAATGTGGGCGACCAGAAATGTACCAGATATAATGCTGAACCATAGTCTTATTGAACTGTAACATGACCTGCCAAATCCTGTACTCAATACCTAGTTCGATGAAGGAAATCATTTCATATGTTTTCTTGACAAATCTATTAACCTGCATTGCCACTTTCAGGGATAAAAAGACTTGAACACGCAGAGATCTCTCTGTACATTAATTTTCTTCCGG
>NW_025135215.1:0-1180 GCF_004010195.1 Chiloscyllium plagiosum
AACATTAACCCAGTAACATAACCCCACACTGAGAACCCTGTGTTATTAACCCAGTAACATAACCCCACACTGAGTACCCTGGATTATTAACCCAGTAACATAACCCCACACTGAGTACCCTGTGTTATTAACCCAGTAACATAACCCCACACTGAGTACCCTGGATTATTAACCCAGTAACATAACCCCACACTGAGTACCCTGGAACATTAACCCAGTAACATAACCCCACACTGAGTACCCTGGAGCATTAACCCAGTAACATAACCCTACACTGAGTTTCCTGGAACATTAACCCAGTCACATAACCCCACACTGAGTACCCTGGAGCATTAACCCAGTAACATAACCCCACACTGAGTACCCTGGAGCATTAACCCAGTAACATAACCCTACACTGCTGTACCCTGGGTTATTAACCCAGTAACATAACCCCACACTGTGTACCCTGGAGCATTAACCCAGTAACATAACCACACATTGCTGTCCCCCGGGTTATTAACCCAGTAACATAACCCTACACTGCTGTACCCCAGTTTATTAACCCAGTAACATAACCCCACACTGAGTACCCTGGATTATTAACCCAGTAACATAACCCTACACTGAGTACCCTGGAGCATTAACCCAGTAACATAACCCACACTGAGTACCCTGAAGCATTAACCCAGTAACATAACCCCACACTGAGTACCCTGGATTATTAACCCAGTAACATAGCCCTACACTGAGTACCCTGGAGCATTAACTCAGTAACATAACCCCACACTGAGTACCCTGGATTATTAACCCAGTAACATAACCCTACACTGAGTACCCTGGATTATTAACTCAGTAACATAACCTCACACTGAGTACCCTGGAGCATTAACCCAGTAACATAACCCCACACTGAGTACCCTGGATTATTAACCCAGTAACATAACCCCACTCTGAGTACCCTGGAGCATTAACCCAGTAACATAACCCCACACTGAGTACCCTGTATTATTAACCCAGTAACATAACACCACACTGAGTACCCTGGATTATTAACCCAGTAACATAACCCTAGACTGAGTACCCTGGAGCATTAACCCAGTAACATAACCCTACACTGCTGTACCCTGGATTATTAACCCAGTAACATAACCCTAGACTGAGTACCCTGTAGCATTAACCCAGTAACATAACCCCACAC
>NW_025135216.1:0-1180 GCF_004010195.1 Chiloscyllium plagiosum
CTGTCCAGTGATCTCTGGGTTAGAGAGAGAGAGAGGGGGGAAATCAGCCAGGGTTCCTCCTCCTGATCACTGTCCAGTGATCCGTGGGTTAGAGAGAGAGAGAGACAGAGAGGATGGGGAAATCAACCAGGGTCCCTGCTCCTGATCACTGTCCAGTGATCCCTGGGTTAGAGAGAGAGAGAGGGGGCAAATCAGCCAGGGTTCCTGCTCCTGATCACTGCCCAGTGATCCCTGGGTTGGTGGAAGAGAGAGAGGGGGGAAATCAGCCAGGGTTCCTGCTCCTGATCACTGTCCAGTGATCCCTGGGTTAGTGGAAGAGAGAGAGGGGGATATCAGCCAGGGTTCCTGCTCCTGATCACTGCCCATTGATCCCTGGGTTGGAGAGAGAGGGGGGGAATCAGCCAGGGTTCCTGCTCCTGATCACTGTCCAGTGATCCCTGGGTTAGAGAGAGAGGGGATATCAGCCAGGCTTCCTGCTTCAGATCACTGCCCAGTGATCCCTGGGTTAGAGAGAGAGAGAGAGGGGGGAAATCAGCCAGGGATCCTGCTCCTAATCACTGTCCAGTGATCCCTGGGTTAGAGAGAGAGAGAGAGAGAGAGGGGGGAAATCAGCCAGGGTCCCTGCTCCTGATCACTGTCCAGTAATCCCTGGGTTAGAGAGAGAGACAGAGAGAGGGGGGAAATCAGCCAGGGTTCCTGCTCCTGATCACTGTCCAGTGATCCCTGGGTTAGAGAGAGAGAGAGAAGGGGGAAATCAGCCAGGGTTCCTGCTCCTGATCACTGTCCAGTGATCCCTGGGTGAGAGAGAGAGAGAGTGAGAGGGGGAAATCAGCCAGAGATCCTGCTCCTGATCACTGTCCAGTGATCCCTGGGTTCGAGAGAGAGGGGGGAAATCCCCCAGGGTCCCTGCTCCTGATCAAAGTCCAGTGATCCCTGGGTTAGAGAGAGAGAGGGGGAAATCAGCCAGGGTCCCTGCTCCTGATCACTGTCCAGTGATCCCTGGGTTAGAGAGAGAGAGAGGGGAAATCAGCCAGGGTTCCTGCTCCTGATCACTGTCCCTGGGTTAGAGAGAGAAGGAGAGAGAGAGAGAGAGAGGGGGGAAATCAGCCACGGTTCCTGCTCCTGATCACTGTGCAGTGATCCCTGGGTTAGAGAGTGGGAGAGAGAGAGAGAGAGAGAG
>NW_025135217.1:0-1180 GCF_004010195.1 Chiloscyllium plagiosum
CCCCCACCCCCCAACCGCCACCATTTATATCTCCACTCTTGAGGCTTCCTGCCTCTATTCCTGAAGAAGGGCTTATGCCTGAAACATCGATTCTCCTTCTCCTTGGATGCTGCCTGACCTGCTGCGCTTTTCCAGCAACACATTTTAAAGACAGAACTGAGGCAGGATAATCCTGAGAAACAGACATGATAGACCTGAGGCTGGATAATCCTCTGAAACACACACGATTGACATTCGGTTGGATAATCCTGAGAAACAGACACGAAAGATGTGAGGCTGGGTAATCCTGGGAAATAGACACAATCAAAATGAGACTGGGTAATCCTGAGAAACACACGCGATAGACCTGAGGCCAGATACTCCTGAGAAATAGACATGATAGACCAGAGGCTGGTTAATCCAGAGAAACAGGCATGATAGACATGAGGCTTGATAATCCTGGGAAACTCACACGATAGATGTAAGGCTGGATAATCCTGTGAAACAGACACAATTGACATTTGGCTGAATCATCTTGAGTAAACAAAATGATAGAACTGAGGCTGGATAATCCTGAGGAACAGGCACTACAGATCTGAGGCTGGGTAATCCTGTGAAACAAACATGATAGACATTTGGTTGGATAATCTTGAGGAAACGAAACGATAGACCTGAGGCTGGATAATCCTGAGAAACAGGCACGATAGACTGTAGGCTGGATAATCCTGAGGAACAGGCACGATAGACTGTAGGCTGGATAATCCTGAGGAACAGGCACGATAGACCGTAGGCTGGATAATCCTGTGAAACGTACAGGATAGACATGAGGCTGGATATTCCTGAGAAAGAGACACAACCATCTTGAGGATGTATTGTCCTGTGAAATAGACATGATCAAACTGAGATTGGATAATCCTGAGAAACAGACGCGATAGACCTGAGGCCAGATACTCCTGAGAAATAGACATGACAGACCCGAGGCTGGATAATCCTGTGCAATAGACACGATTAAACTAAGGCTGGGTAATCCTGAGAAACAGACATGATAGACATTTGGCTGGATAATCTTGAGGAAATGAAACAATAGACGGTAGGCTGGATAATTCTGAGAAACAGGCACGATAGACCTGAGGCTGGATAATCCTGAGGAACAGATACAATAATCCTGAGGCAGAATAGTCCTGTGAATAAGGAACGGTAG
>NW_025135218.1:0-1180 GCF_004010195.1 Chiloscyllium plagiosum
TGCAGACGCACACGGGCAGCAATCCCATGCCATCAAAGGACAGAATTCAATTGTCGATCGAGGGTCGCTGTTTGCCTGCTCAGGTTTTCATCTTGGAAGGTGACATAGTTTCACGCTTTTTCTCTGTAAACAGCAAGCAATCTCGATGCAACCTCCCAAATAACTGCTGAAGTTTTTACCGACATGAAACAAGGCTAAGACAAGTGGATGGCACGGTGGCACAGTGCGCAGTACGGTGGCACAGTGGTTAGTACTGCTGCTGCACAGCGCCAGAGACCAGGGTTCATTCTCCCCGTCTCTGCGTGGGTTTTCTCCGGGTGCTCCGGCTTCCTCCGGCACGCTCCAATAATGTGCAGTCAGGTGAATTGACCATGCTAAATTGCCCGTAGTGTTAGGGGTAGGGGAAAATGTAAGGGAATGAGTCTGGTTGGGTTGCGGGATGGTGTGGACTTGATGGGCGGAAGGGCCTGTTTCTACACTGTAAGTAATCTAAAACAAAGTGCTTGAATTGTTCAAAACCATTATTTATGCATGGGCAGAGGTTCTATAAACTTATAGGAACCAATGTCCGAAGACTTATTCTAATTACAGTCTTTGATAACAAAAATCATGGGGGAGTTTATGCATGACCTTTTCATTTTAGTAGCAAGTGCAGTTCTGTTAAAATGCCATGCTGGTACAGAATGAATGGAGCGACATTTTTACAGTTAGATAGTGAATATATTCCAGATCACAGTTTGATAAGATCGCAGGAACTGCTTTCCTTCCCGGGAATTCTCGTCAAAAAGGCCTATACTGGCTAACGTTCTTGGATTATGACCACAAGATGACAGCGTGATGAACAAGTTGGCTGTTTTATAGTTGTTACTGGGTTATGCTTTCAGATAAATACCTTTATTGTTAGTAAAATTACATTTTAAGCCTTAAACGATTTTGTCCTTTCTGTAATCAGTAAATTATTCCATGTTTCATGCTGGCCTAGTAAGCCAGTTTTATTGATCTCATTGAATGGCAGAGCAGACTCAGTTGGGCTGAATAGCCTACATTTCATAATTTGCAAGTCGGTAGCGAGTGACTCACCAGTTCATAATATCTACTGGATGCATCACAGCAAAAAGCCAAGATTTCTTGGCAGCACGTCCAAAATCATGATTCAATCACAAAGAAAGACAAGGGCACC
>NW_025135219.1:0-1180 GCF_004010195.1 Chiloscyllium plagiosum
ATGGGGAAATCAAAGTTCTAAACTGTGGGAATAATATTGGGTGTGATTAGACCGAGAGCAGAAACGTTTAAGTAAATCCATGTCAGAGCAGTGGGATGTATTGAAGATGGAAACAGGGAAATTGCAGAGCCACATGTTCAACAAAAGATAAAGGTGGTAGTCGGAAATGCTGTGAACTCTGCACATTGGGGGATTTCCAGAATAAGTTCACTGGTAATGCAAAAATTGTTGGAAATTGGAATTCAATCCATGAATGTGAGCTGATGCACTTGGCGGGACACAAAACCCAAGTGGTATTTTATGAATATAGAAACCTGGGAAATTCTGAATCAGGGGGATCTTGGTGCACATGAAGATCTTAAGGTAGTAGGACAGGTCGATGAAATGGTTGAGAAGGTATTGGGATTTTTTGGCTTTTAAATGCGAGACATAGAATTTAGGAGCAGGGACAATATGTTGGCACTGTATAAAATATTGGCTAGGCTACAGCTAGAATGTTGGAGTACTTTGATTGTCTGAAAGAAGGTGGAGACTTTCCAGGAAGACTCCAAGGTAGTAAAGTTTTGGGTATGAAGGGAGATTGGATGGACTGGCATTGTTTTCCTTGGAGCAGGGGAGATTAATAGGGGGCAGCGTTTAAAAGTATATTGTTATAAGGAGCATAGACAGCACAGAAGGAAATATGTTTTTCCCTTTGTGGTCTGGTTTGAGTTTTCCACCGGAAGTGTTGTGACAATGTGGAACTTACTTCCTGTCAGGGTAGTAGAAGCAGATCCCCGATAGCATAGAACTCTTTAAATGTCAGGGTTATGGACCTAATGCTGGCAAACTGGATGAGAATTTGGAAGCAATTGTTTCATGGATTCTATCGGGCAAAGTGCATTTTTATTTTCTGTGAAGTAAGTCTCAATGTCTCCAAACCTTCTCCAACTCCCAGCTGGACCATTGTCTTTTCAACCAATACTTCCCCCAGAGCCATTGACTCCAACAATGATCCTGACTGCCATTGTCCCAAATTCTGTTACTGTTCGGGGTATCCTTTTGCTTTTGCAGCATCTCTGCCATTTCAGCAACTTTCCCAGTGATGCAGCATTCCATGCCAGTGCCTTTGAAATTGTAGCAACTTCCCCCCCCCACCCCACAACACTGAGCAAGCCATCCTCAGGCATTTCGCACTGTT
>NW_025135220.1:0-1180 GCF_004010195.1 Chiloscyllium plagiosum
AAGTAAACGGCTTTTCCGACATTCTTGATACAGCCCTCCAACCTCGGAATTGGATATGAGTCCGATTTCGTAATGGCGTTGACCATCTGACAATCCGTAGAAAATCGTTGTTTCTCGTCGCTTTTGGGAACTAAGACAATCGGCAAACACCACTCGCTTTGTTCTCATCGATCATGGCCTCCACCTCTATTTCCACCTATCTGGCTTTGAAAGCAAAAAAGCTGATAGGCGTATTGTTTCGTAGGAACAGTATTCCTGACATCTAATTCATATACAATAGCATTTTTCCTCCTGATCTGATGTTTTCATCGTTCCTTATGTTTCAAATATTTCAACACCATTCTATGCTCCTGAGAAAGGTAGTTTAGTAATCTATCCCATTCCTCAAGGACTTCTTCATTTGCAATCTATTCTGAGGTACCTCAAAGTCCATATCATCTCGATTTAATGCTTCATTCTGGGGGAAGAGTCTAGCCTCGTTTCTCCAGTTCTGTCTCTCTACTATATGTTTTCAACATCTTCACATGACATACTTGATACCCGCTTTTCATTGATAGCACCTTTACTAAATAATTCACCTGACTCATTTTTTTTTCAATTTGATAGGGACCACTAAACGTGGCATTGAAAATATCTGCTATAATTGGAAACAGTACTACCAATTTATCCCCAAACGTCCAAGTCTCAGATGTTTTAATATTCCACCTGCTTCAATCTACACTGTGCCCTCTTTAACTTCTATATAGCTAACTCTTCTACTCGATTTAATCACTCCATCACGTCCGATACATAATCGAATTGTGAGATCTCTGACTTTGGCCCTATAATCTTTTCTTTAATTTCAAAGGGTCTCTCACTTCATGATCGAAAATTAACTCAAAGGGAGTGAACTGAGTAGATTCGTTTGTGACGTCACTAATGGCAAACAATACGAATTGGATGATTTTATCCCAATCATTAGAGTAAACCTGACCATATCCCCTTGACATGGTCCATCATAGTTTTTCCTGAACTTCCACACATGTCATTTATAGTATCCGTTGCTTCTGATATGGTCACCTCTACAATGGGGACACTGGACGCCTTCTCACAGAGAGCTTCAGAGGACATCTCTGCAACACCCGCACCAATCAACCCCACCTCCCCATGGCCAAACATTTCATCTCCCCCTCCAACACTA
>NW_025135221.1:0-1180 GCF_004010195.1 Chiloscyllium plagiosum
GATGACTGCTCCTGGGACTGGAGGGATTTTCGATGAGAAGAGGTGGAGTAGATTGTGGTCGAATTTGATGAGGTTTCAAAGAATGACCAAGAAAGTTATATGGTACTAAGGAGTTTCTGAAGGGTTTTCACACGGACGATGTTGCGATTTTAGAAAATAGAACAGGAAAGCACATCAACAGGCCATTTGGACCACCATGGCCGTGCCGATCGTGATGTTATTGTAAACTAAACCCATCTGCCAGTATATGGTCCATATCCCTCTATTCTTTGCCTGTTCATATTTTTGTCTAAATACTTGTTCAAAACATTGCTCACATTTTCGCTTCAGCCACGTCTTTAGCAGCTGTGGAAAAAAAAAACTTCCCTCAGTCAACTCATTCAAAAACCCCACTCTCACCTGATAATGTGGCGCCCGAGTATTTGACATTTCCAGTTTTGGAAAAGAATTCCAAATATCCACACTGTACACGCCTCTCCGAATGTTATAAGCCTGTAAAGGTCCACCCTCAGCCTCCGACACTCTCGCAACATAATCCAACTGCATCCAAACTCTCCTTATCGTTAACACATTCCCGTCCTACAACATGCTGGTTAACTGTTTTGCGTCTTCTCTAAAGCATCCATATCCTTCCTGGTGTGTGGCGAAGAGAACTGCAACAAATACTTCTTAACGTGGCCGCTCTGAAGTTTTATTCGGTTACAACATGACATGCAAACGTCTATACTCGATGCTGCAACCGATGAAGCGAAGCATGTCACTCAGCTTCTTTGCCACCAAATCCTGTTGCGTTGTTATTTTCAGCGAGCTATGGATTTGGATCCCTAATCCCTCTGTATAACAATGTTCCTAAGAGTCTGGCCATTTGCCGTGAGCTTTTCCTTTGCATTTGACTTCCCAAAATGCATCGCCTCACACTTCTGCCGATGAACTTTAATTTCTATTTCTCTGCCCAGCTTTCATTTTTAATTACATGCTGCTGTTTCCTTTAACATCCATCCTCACTATCCACAATTCCTCCAACTATTCCGAATTAGTGCATGCCTTTCCAAAAGGCGTTTGCAAAATTACTCATCAGATCGCTGACATATTCATCTTTATCATTTATGTAAATTACAAATATAAATCGCACAACAGATCTTTGAATTTAAAAAAAAAACATTGGAAACTGTCAGGTTGG
>NW_025135222.1:0-1180 GCF_004010195.1 Chiloscyllium plagiosum
GAGAAAGGTTATGAAAACATACAGCAGGATATTAATCAGTGGGCACAGAAATGGCAGATGGAGTTTAATCTAAACAAATGTGAGGTGATGCATTTTAGGAGACCAAATGCAGTAAATGGCAGAGTTCCTAGGAGTATTAATATAAGGCGAGACCTTGGGGTACAAGTCCATAACTCCATGAAAGTGACAACACAATTGGATAAGATGGTAAAGAAGGCATACATCATTGAATTCAAAAGTTGGCAAATTGTGTTGCAACTGTATAAAACTTTAATTAAGTCTCTTTTGGTGTATTGTGTGCAGTTCTGGTCACCACATTATTGGAAAGATTTGGAGCTTTTGGAGAGGATGCGAAAGAGATTCACCAGGATTGGAGTCTATTGGCGATAAGGAGATATTGGCCAAACTTGGATTGTTTTCACTAGAACATCAGAAGCTGAAGAACAACCTGCTAGAAATATATAAAATTATGAGAGGCATGGATAGGATGGATAAACTGAGTCTTTTTCTCAGCTTGGAAATTTCAAATACTAGGGGCTATAGGTTTAAGGTGAGAGGGGGACAGCTTAAAGGAAATGTGCAAGGCAAGGTTTTTAATAGAGGATGATAGATGCCTGCAACACCTTGCCAGAGGAGGTGATAGAAGCACATACGATAGCAACATTTAAGAGACATTTCAATAGACATTATGAGAATAAAGGGATATGGACCATGTGCAGGCACATGGGATTAATATAGAATGGCATCATGGTCGGCACAGACATGTTGGACCAAAGGGACTATTCCTGTGCTGTGCTGTTTTATGTTCTATGATTAGAACAGGATATGGAAGCATAGGAATATTTGGGTCACATTTTAGATGGTAAGTTGCAACAAATAGTGTACCACAGGGACCAATTCTGGGAGCATCAACATTTTACAATTTATATTAATTACTTGGATGAAGGGATAGAAGGTATGCTTGCTAATTTTGCTGATGATTCAAAGATAGGTAACAAAGTAAGTTATGAAGATTACATTAGGAGGCTACAAAGGGTTATAGATTGGTTACGTGAGTGAGCGAAGATCTACAAATGTCATGCAACCTGGAAATAAAGTGAGACTGTCCATCTCAGGAAGAAGAATAAAAAAAATTATCTAAATGGTGAGGGATTGCAGAGCTCTGATATGCAGAGGGATC
>NW_025135223.1:0-1180 GCF_004010195.1 Chiloscyllium plagiosum
CTACTTATATCGTTGGTGCCTATATGCACCAAGGCTGTTTACCCTCCCCTTTTAGAATGCTCTGCAGCCGATATTTGGGAGGATTTTAAAGAAACCTTGATTAGACTGCAGGACAGAATGTTCTTGTGAAAATGAGGGATAGAAATGGCAAGATTAGGGAACCATGGATGACAGGTGAAATTGTGAGACTCGCTAAAAGGAAAAAGGAAGCATACATAAGGTCTAGGTGACTGAGAACAGACGAAGCTTTGGAAGAATATCAGGAAAGTAGGACCAATCTGAAATGAGGAAGAAAGAGGGCTAAAAGGTGTCGTAAAATATGTTTAGCAAACAGGGTTAAGGAAAATCCCAAAGCCTTTTATTCGTATATAAGGAGCAAGAGGGTGACTAGAGAAAGGGTTGGCCCACTCAAGGACAAAGGAGGAAAGTTATGTATGGAATCAGAGAAAATGGGTGAGATTCTTAATGAGTACTTTGCATTGGTATTCACCGAAGAGAGGGACATAGCAGATGTTGAGCTTAGGGATAAATGTTTGATTACTATAGGTCAAGTCGGCATAAGGAAGGAGGAAATGTTGGATATTCTAAAAGGTATTAAGGTGGACAAGTCCCCAGGTCCAAGTGGGATCTCTCCCAGTTTACTGAGGGAAGTGAGAGGGGAAATAGCTGGTGCCTTAACAGATATCTCTGCAGCATTTTTGAACACAGGTGAGGTCCCGGAGGACTCAAGAATTGGTAATGTTGTCCCCTTGTTTAAGAAGGGTAGCAAGGATAATCCAGGTAATTATAGACCGGTGAGCCTGAAGTCAGTGGTAGGGAAACTGCTGGAGAAGATACTAAGGGATAGGATCTATTTACATTGGAAGAAAATGGGCTTATCAGAGATAGGCAGCATGGTTTTGTGCAGGGAAGGTTATGTCTTATCAACTTAATAGAATTCTTTGCGGAAGTGACAAAGTTGATTGATGAGGAAAGGGCTGTAGATATCAAATACATGGACTTCAGTATGCCATTTGATACGATTCCACATGTTGGCTGATGGAGAAAGTGAAGACGCATAAGGTCCAGGGTGTACTAGCTAGATGGATAGAGAACTGGTTGGGCACCAGGAGACAGAGAGTAGTAGTAGAAGAGAATTTCTTAAAATGGAGAACCATGACCAGTGGTATTTCACAGGGAT
>NW_025135224.1:0-1180 GCF_004010195.1 Chiloscyllium plagiosum
GGTCATCCTTCAATTGGTGTATGGAAATTCGAAAGGAGGAATTGGGCCAGAGGATCAGTAAATGCGAAAATTTACACAGATTGTCAGTAAGTGGGAAATTCTTGGCAGAGATCTAAAAATTAGACAATTGTTGCAGGGAAGCATTTAATGGAACAATTGAGCGAGTGTATATCAACATTTGAGAATTAGGAGCAGTTATCAGATAATGGAAAAATTGGAGCATCACATCTAAAAATGGGAGAATT
The DNA here is from genome assembly GCF_004010195.1 of Chiloscyllium plagiosum. Taxonomy (NCBI): domain Eukaryota; kingdom Metazoa; phylum Chordata; class Chondrichthyes; order Orectolobiformes; family Hemiscylliidae; genus Chiloscyllium; species Chiloscyllium plagiosum. Next base: position 246 of record NW_025135224.1, read on the forward strand.
GGTACATGGTGGAACTAAATTACAGAATTGGGGCATGGCACCACTAAATACAGAGAAACATTGACTGCCAAAATGAAGTATGAATAAATGGAAGAATTACCGTGGAATCATTAAATAGAAGAATTGGTGCAGCACATCCAGCAAATTGTAGTGGAATTGGTGTTTGGTATCAGCAAGTTCAAGACATGTTTCTAACTGTTGCAATAGGCTCATGATTTAGAACAATGCAGAAGACCTATCCGGGACAGCTGAGGAATACATAAGAACATTTATAAGAGTTGGATAGAGCTCTCAAAGATAGTGGAATCAAGGGTTATGGAGATAAGGCAGGAACAGGATATGATTAGGAATGATCAGCATGATTATATTGAATGGTGGTGCAGGCTCGAAGGGCTGAATGGCCTACTCCTGCACCTATTGTCTATTGTCTATTAACATTAGTGCGGGGTATCAGTATATGGAAGTTTTTCACAATACCGTCCTTCAACACTGATCGTTTGACAGTGCTACTGTCATTGAGTACCGACGTAGTTCTGACCCTAGTGACCAGCCCCATTGAGGCAATAGCTCAGTACTGACCTACTGACAATGAAACAATCATTCAGGGCTGACGCACCATCACTAAGTCAAGGCCTCAGATTACCCACTGACAGCAATAGACTACAACAGTTCTGATCAACGGACATCGAAGCACTCCCTCAGATCTGACCCTTTGTTGGACAACCGTTAACTGTGTGGCACTCCCTCTATTCTAAAACTTTTGCAATGAAGCAATGCCTTGGTATTGACTCTTTCACAGAGGGACAATGCCTCAGAACTGATCCTCTGACCAAGAACAGTGAGTGCCTGCTTCAGTATTGACTATCTACCACTGACCCTCAAACAGTGTTGTCGTCCCTCAGTTATGAAACCAGTAGAGTGACACACCCGCTCCG
>NW_025135225.1:0-1180 GCF_004010195.1 Chiloscyllium plagiosum
CCTAAACTGCACGTCTTTGGACTGTGGGAGGAAACCAGAGCACCCGGAGGAAAACCATGCAGACACAGGGAGAACGTGCAAACCCCACACGGTCAGTCGCCTGAGGTGGGAATTGAACCCGGGTCTTCTGGCGCTGCGAGGCAGCAGAATTCACCTAAACTGCACGTCTTTGGACTGTGGGAGGAACCCAGAGGAAAACCATGCAGACACAGGGAGAAGTGCAAACCCTACACGGTCAGTCGCCTGAGGTGGGAATTGAACCCGGGTCTCTGGCGCTGCGAGGCAGCAGTGGTAACCACTGCGCCACCGTTAGTGTCCTGTCCAGCTCGCTCAGCTCCTGTCCTCATTGCAAGTTCCGTTCAAAACAGTGGAACTCCAACAGGGCAGTGAGAGAAATTACTTGTAATAGCAAGGCACCATTTAACAGTGTGCAACAATAGGAGCCCGAGTAAAATTATACTTAATCGGAATCCTGGGGAAGTACTCTCCTGTTTGGAATTATAAACAACAGCAAACAAAGGTTTCTGTCATTGTCAGTAATCGGAACTCCAGGGCAGCTCTGCAGCCATTCATCAGTAAAGAGAGAATCCGAGGCTCAAACTGCTGCAATAAGCCTCTCTCCATATTAAGCTTAGATGTGGGAAGATTCATTGATTATACCATTCCTGAAACAGTCCATGTTAAAATGCAACAAGACCTGGGAAGCATCCATGCTTAGTTTGACAAATGGCAACTAATGATCACGACACAAAAAAATAGAAAAATAAGACAACGTATCAAACAATCCTTCTTTGATTTTACATAGCAATACAATCACTGAGTCCCCAATACTCGGTTTATTAGCATCCTGGATGCTATCATTGACAAGTAATTGCCCTGGAATGGCCATATAAGTAACACTGACTTCAAGAGCAGGTCAGAGGATATGAATTCTGCAATGAGTAACACAACTGCTAACTCGTCAAAGCCTGTGATACATTACATCCCAGGAATAACCCAGGACAAAGCCAGCCCATCTAATTGCTATCATTTCAACGACCATCCATCCCCTCCACAACTGAAGCTCAAAGGTAGTAATGTATACCATCTACAAGATTCACTGTCCCAAGACTTATTAGACAGCACCTTCAAAACCCACTGCCATCTCGAAGAACGCAGGCAGTAGGTACTTTGAAAAATC
>NW_025135226.1:0-214 GCF_004010195.1 Chiloscyllium plagiosum
GTATCTCCCCCATTTTCTGCGCTACACGCAAAGGCTGCCTTGCTGATCTTTGTGGGGCCCTATTCTCTCCCGAGTTATCCTTTTTTCATTAATATATTTGGAAAAACCCTTTGCATTCTCCTTAATTCTATTTGTCAAACCCATCTCATGTCTGCGTTTTGCCCTCCTGATTTCCCTCTTAAGTATACTCCTACTTCCGTTATACTCTTCTAAG
>NW_025135226.1:229-1180 GCF_004010195.1 Chiloscyllium plagiosum
AAACACTCAATTTCTTTAGTCATCCAGAATTCCCAATACCTACCAGCCTTCCCTTTCACCCTGACAAGAATATACTTTCTCTGGTCTCATGTTATCTCATTTGTGAAGGCTTCCCATTTTCTAGCCGTCCCTTTAGCTGCGAACATCTGCCTCCAATCAGCTTTCAAAAGTGCTTGCCTAATACCGTCAAAATTGGCCTTTCTCCAATTTAGAACATCAACTTTTAGATCTGGTCCAGCCTTTTCCATCACTATTTTAAAACAAATAGGATTATGGTCGCTAGCCTCAAAGAGCTCCCCCACTGACACCTCACTCACCTCCCCTGCCTTATTTCCTAACAGTAAGGTCAAGTTTTGCACCTTCTCTAGTAGGTACATCCACATACTGAATCAGACAATTGTCTTGTACACACGGAAGAAATGCCTCTCCATCTAAACCTTTAACACTATGGCAGTCCCTGTCGATGTTTGGAAAGTTCAAATCCCCTACCATAACTAACTTATTATTCTTACAGATAGCTGAGATCTCCTTACAAGTGTGTTTAGCAATTTCCCTTTGACTATTGGGGGGTCTATAATACAATCCTAATAAGGTGATCATCACTTTCTTATTTCTCAGTTCCACCCTGGATGTATTTTTGGGAATATCCTCCCTCAGCACAGCTGTAATGCTATCCCTTATTAAAAATGTCACTCCCTCTCGCCTCTTGCCTCCCTTTCTACCCTTCCTGTAGCATTTGTATCCTGGAACATTAAGCTGACAGTCCTGCCCATCCCTGAACCATGTTTCTGTAATTGCTATGAGATCCCAGTCCCATGTTCCTAACCATATCCTGAGTTCATCTTCCTTTCCTGTTAAGCCCTTGCATTGAAATAAATGCGGTTTAATTTATTAGTCCTACCTTGTTTCTGCCTGTGCTGACTGTTTGACTCACTTCTGTTCTCAGCTGTA
>NW_025135227.1:0-1180 GCF_004010195.1 Chiloscyllium plagiosum
GCTGTGGCCCTAACTGCAATCATCTTGATATATCTTGGGGTATTGGTGGTTATGATTGCAGGTTGCAACAGATGGGTACCATCATTATGCATCATGCCTGGACACACTCACAGGGGCTACAAGGCTGATAGAATTCTCAGGGAATTCTACTCAGGAGAGAATTCCAGGATTTTGAGCCATCAGTTCTCATTCCCTTGTATTTATTCTGATCACTGTCTATGCATAACAATTCTGTACATATTATTGGAATGCTTTATTTTTTTGTAGAAGCAGTTAGGAGAGCCACAGTCACTCACTGGTTAGCACTGTTGTCTCACAGCGCCAGAGACCTGGGTTTGATTCCACCCTCGAGTGACTGTCAGTGTGGAGTTTGCACATTCTCCCCGCATCTGCATGGGTTTCCTCCCACAGTCCAAAGATGCGCGTGTTAGACACATTGGCCATGTAAAATTGCCCATAGTTTCTAGGGATATTCAGGCAAGTTGAATAGTCATGGGAAATGCAGGGTTTCAGTGATATCATGGGGGTGGTGGAATTTGATTTGGATTCTCTTCAGAGGGTAATTGTGGACTCGATGGGCTGATGGGCCTGTTTCTGCTGTGTAGGGATTCTATGATTCATTTCTTTCATATCACTTATCAGCCATATGATGATAGGTTTGACCAATGTACATAATGGCTTTCGCTCAGACAGCTGGCTACTCTGACAACAAGCATACCCAGCGTTTAAAATCAGGTTTGCAATCCATTGTATAACCTTCTTTCTATCTAAATGGATGAGTTGGGGGAAATGTCACAACCTCCTGGCTAAAACACAGATAGACAGCCAAGGTATATTGGCCAAGTAAATCTCCCAAATCACAAAACCCGCCCACCAGGTACAGCGCAAACACAGCAGCCAAGTGGTAATGTCATCAGCATAATGTAAAAGGCAACAGTTCTCCAGGACAGACATATCCCTAACAACATCGGCACCAAACAAAGGAGGGCCCAGATAGGAAGCTACCGGGTCCTGCTACACAAACAAACTAACAGTAACAAGCCATCCAAATGGTTGGAAATATCTCAAACTATTAGCCAATTCTCCTAATTGGCCAGAACTACCGAAAGTTCCGGAAAACCATCCAGAAATGAACACAAACAGGGTGCACCTGCAGACCGATGTCTTGAATCTTCTGGAG